>NW_018252638.1:43846-58729 GCF_001263595.1 Phalaenopsis equestris
ACGACGATCTCTTATTCTCATAAGAAAATAATCAATTTGTGTTTTATTAGATCCACTCTTATAAGTAATAAGATGTTCATCCATTTTCTTGAATAAAGTATTAGTAATAACAAAATCATACGCTAAAGCAAAATCTAAAATAGCTCTACCTTCTTCATTAGTTACTCGAAATCCGTAGCCACCATGAATATTTCTGAAATCTTCTAACACTCTACCGACATGTCCATTTAAATCTCCTCCAATAAAAATTATTTCTTCAAGAAGTATCATTTGTATTAAATCTTCTAAGTCATTCCAAAATTTATCTTTAGACCCTGCATCTAAACCTACTTGAGGAGCATAAACACTTATAATATTAAAAATTTTAGTATCAATGATAATCTTAAGGGATATGATTCTATTGCCAACTCTATTAATTTTTACAACATTATCTTTCAAACTCTTATCTATAATTACACCTACACCATTTTTAGTGCGACTCTTACCAGAATACCAAAGTTTAAAACCTAAATTATCAATCTCCTTAGCCTTTTCTCCAACCCACTTAGTTTCTTGAATACATAAGATATTAATTTTCCTATGAATCATAATACCAACTAATTCCATTAATGTACCATTGAGAGTACCTATATTCAAAGATTCTATCCTAATATTACTTGCATTAGTTACATGGACTAACTTCTTTACCCGCATTCGCCCGTAATGTGGGAACCCTTGCTTATTTAACACTATACCTGGGCGCCGGTATAGCGGCCCTTGCACACTTTTCACTGTATTAAGGTCATACAGCGTATCGCTTCCAGGGGACGCCCTAGCACTTACACAATGATCAAAAGGATTCATGTGATGATTTTTTCGATAAGTACGTTGTTTGTCGATTACCTAACGCAACCTTACCTAACGCAACCGCAACCCTCCACTTTTCGCATCCGGGCTTGGGACCGGCAATGACAAATACAAAATATATCAAAACCAAAATAAAATAAAATAGATCAAAAAAATGTCTGTAGTAGATCACAAGAATCATCGTTCTCAAAATTTGATATTTTAAGCAACATATAAATCAAACAAACCTGAGATAAAAATATTATTATTATTTTATTAGTGACAATAATATATTAAAAAAATAAATCATAATGAGAAATAATTACATTCTCCACCCCCACAAATAAAATAAAAATAAAACACGGATAAACAAGTAAATGAGATCAACCTAGAAGTTCTCATTTTCTTTGATCTTGTAAAGAAAAATTCAAAATGAAGTCTACTAATCATCATAGATTGAAGAAATGGATTGGACTTGTTCCTATATCTAACGAGAGTTCTATCTCGCCTTTTAACTTTTAAGGGGATCTCTATCTCTTCATCATCATCTTCTTCCTGTAAATTCATAGAATAGAACATTATGTTATTATTACACTATTAAATTATATAACTGTAATGAATTATAAAGAAATAATTATTTATGTTTCAGAAAAAAATCTTGATTCTTCCCTTCAATCGATAATGAGAATGAATTTAATTTGATTCACAAATAAGAGCTACACCTGGAGCGATATATGTCAACTACCCTCTCCTGTAATATTCAATATTTCATCTGATTAGTTTTCTACCACTCAATATATCAAATTATACATATTGGGGACAAATATCTAAGCCATCTTCTAAATAGTTATCCAAGTCTGACTTGATAGACTTCTTACTTATCTTCTCATTTCGATATACAGCAAAATGATGCCAATCACTGTACTTTTTTGTCTCATTTATTTTGTTTGTTCATGCATCATTGTTATCATTTATTTGTGTTTGAAGTTGTAGCTCTAGATGAGTCACCAACACCATCAATCTTATGCTCAACACAAATAGCATACTATTCATAAAACTCATACTACAAAGTTCGAATGTATGAGATATTTCTCATATTTTCTGTAATAACTAGTTTAAAGAAACAAGGTAAAAAGTTTGATAGTTTAAACTGTATCTCAAATTTTGTCTCTCATATTTCAACTGAATCATTTTTATAAGGTTTTGTATGTTAAAATGATCCATTCGATATATAAATTATGAATAGATTGTGAGATATAAAAATTGGAAGTTATAATTTTAATTAATTAATTAAACATAATTATTCCTTAATTCTCCCGCACCCTTACTGTTCCCAAACGACTCACTTGTGATATTTATCTCTGTATGGCGTCGAATGGGTGGATCCTTACTTAAGAGCCTTTGATTACCCTCTCACTTCTCGGTTTCATCGTTTGAAGCCTCTTCTTGTCTCTCTCTTCCCGCAATTTTTGAGGCTCGGACAAAGGAATCCGCAGCACTTGCTACAATGTCGGGGCGAGTAGCGAACTAAGCGGCACCAGGGAAGATGTGACTCGTGGTAGGGGTTCTTGGGGAAATTTTGGTAAGCGTGAAACTCTCTTGCATGCTATTTGGGACATTTATTTTCCTCACGTTTCTTTTTTAATATTTGCCATCAATCGTGCATCTTTTTCGTTTCTGGTCACCGTAGCAAAGATGAGGTTGCGTCGAAAGCAACGAAATTGGTTGCTGAACTTTTGTAATGGTCTTAAGCATGAAATTAGTGAAGATGGGAAATGAAAAAACTAATAAGAAGAAAATAGAAGAAGAATAAGCAGTTTCAGGATGGTTAGGTTATGCCAAGAGTTTGTTTGAGGTACGTTTTGGCAAATCTGTTATGTTTTGGATTAAAATATTTTATGAGTTAAGATATTATGAAATCCTAAGATATTTACGAATTTCAAATTGTTTACCCAAAGCGGCAAGCTCGATGCAAGTGTGTGGAAGGTAATCCTTGGGCAGTTCCATAAATTCAGGTAAATTAATCCTATGCTAACTTAAGAAAAATAATTTGATTAATGGAAATTACTTGAATCTTAAAGTTTATTTTTTGTTCTATAGGCTATTAATTTTAACGTAAAGGTTATCACAATGTCCAACTAATTACCAAAGATTAAGAATCAAGCCTGGTAATCGAAGTGTGTAATTATATTTTTAAATCTTGATAATCTTCTTTATTTTAAAATGTATGTTTGATTTCATGTATGCTCTAATTTAGTTTGATCTTCGTATTGTTAGACAACAAATATATGCATTATATAAGAGATATGCATGAGGTGAAAGATATGAATGATATGCAAGATATGTACGAGATAAATAATATGAATGATATGAAAGATATGCATGATATGAGATATATATACTATAGCGATATGAATGATATATAGCAAAGTATGCATGTTAGTAGATGAATGAAGATGTCTGAGAAGAATGAAATAGCTTATATATGAATTCATGTTTTTATGCTCATGTTAAGAGAATGCATTCATTTCCTAATGATACAGACATGAGACGTCAGTTAAACATTTAGTTTTTTTACCACCTCAGACAATTATGATGCTTAAGATCATTAACCGACGTGTCGACGAGAGAATATCGATCAAGAGTGAGTAGACATAGCTCACCACCTCAGAAAATTTTGATGTTTGGATCACTAACTAATGTTTCAATGGAAGAATATCGGATAGGGGCAAGTAGGGACATTTCTACCTCAGATAATTGTGATGTTTAAATCGCTAATCGCTGTGTTGATGAGATAATATATACCAGAGGTGTGTTAGATTTTGTTGACGACGATCCTCAAAGAGACAGATATGTATGTAAAGAGTATAAAGTAAATGTAAAATTAAAGTAAATGTGTATAGAAACTTATTTTTTTTGAGTATAGGTCATTGATACATGCATTAGTATATTCAAAGATTTTTTATAGAAATATAAAAGATTAGCATATTTCAAGATTTTTATAGAGAGATGTATAGAGATATAAAAGATCAACATGCATATTGATTTCTACCTCAGATAATTGTGATGTTTAAATCGCTAATCGCTGTGCTGATGAGATAATATATACCAGAGGTGTGTTAGATTTTGTTGACGACGATCCTCAAAGAGACAGATATGTATGTAAAGAGTATAAAGTAAATGTAAAATTAAAGTAAATGCGTATAGAAGCTTTGAGTATTTTCTTTGAGTATAGGTCATTGATACATGCATTAGTATATTCAATGATTTCTTATAGAAATATAAAAGATTAGCATATTTCAAGATTTTCCATAGAGATATAAAAGATCAACATGAATATTGATTTCTTTTCTTTGAATTACTGTAATTTAAAAGTGTGGTTTCTCTTATGTTATCTTTATACAACTCATTATATTGCTTTAATTTTTTTTTAGGTTTTAATTCTTTGAATAAGAGGAATTGAAGATGAGCAAATGCTTATAGATTGTGAGATCAACAACAGGAAATGTATAAATTTCTACTTGTTAATCAAATTATTTTCTTTAATGTCTTCTTCATGAAAGTTTGAATATTAAACTGTTAATGATAGAAATAGTATAACAGAGAATTAATTTTCACCGTCAGATCGTCAATCTCCATCTTGGTTAACTCCAAGCCCCTGGTCGAGTCGTAACACTTTCATCACTATTGTAGATTTTTGGATATGCAAATTTAATCACTACAAAATTTATTCTAGTACCCATGAGAGCTCCAAATCCGGAGTAAATTTTATTCACCCCAATAATTTTCATTTTATTTTCATCTTTTTGTTCATTCTTTAATAAAATAATCAGAGAAAATTGATCTCTCATCTAACATATTCTTAATTGTGCAAATTTATAGAAAATATAAGTTAGAAGTTGGATACTTTGTCCTTAAAATTATGTTGTTTTATTAAAGAAACTAAGCACGTCACAAACTTTTTAAATGTTATTCCACTTCTCAGTGGGGCAATTTTTATACCCAATGTTTCTTTCTCCATACGAAAGAACGCTTGTTTCAACTGTAGTGTAACAGTCAATATGTAATAGGTAGAATTCCATCTTGTTGGACAATCAATCACTAGTTTTCTTACGGGCAATTGTAATTATTGAACGCCATCGGCAAATTTCATCAACCTGGTTCCAAAAGAATTTAAAAAATTTAATTGTCTTGAATCTTGTCAACTACAAAATCAATACATTTAATATCATTTTTCATCATCAAATTTAGAACATGTGCACAATAAAAAACATGAAAAAGCATACTCCTAAAGAATAACTTCGTCACTCTGAAACTGTCCTTCAATAATTTGATTATTCTATCATTATTAGAGGCATTATCTACCTATATTGTAAATACTTTGCTCTCAACTCCCCAATGAACAAAGTTTTTATAGAATGTGTCAATTATTTCAGATGACGTGTGTGGAGGCTCAAATGTAGAAAATTGAGAACACGTTTTTGTAATCTTCAATTTGAATCAACATAATGTGCAGTGACAAACATGTATGATATTCTTTTGCTTTTGGATTTTTATAAATCTATTGTGAAATCACTTTTGTTGATATTTTTTAATGTGTTGCTTAACTTCTTCTCCTTATACACTAACATGACATCAGTGCGAGCAGTTGCGCTTGAAGATTTTGTGAAATACTAGGTCATTGACTTCCAAAACCAAATTAAAACCAAATTTTTTAACAATCGAGAAAGGCTTTTCATTTATCAATATGTAATGTGCAATCATTTCTCTAACTTTACTTTAATCATATCTGAAGTTTGCCAAAAATTCTCCTTCAAACCGGCCGGTCATTGCTTCTAGTTTTAGTGTCAAACGATTGAAAATTGAAAATGTAATATTTTCTGCCTTCTCATTACTTGAATTCTGGCCGCACAACACTTCAAATGTCTCATAAATTGAGTAGTTGCACCAGTACTTCTGACAGGAATTTTTTCTTTTCTTTTTTTTTTCTTGCAATGCTTGCATTCCTCTTTTCTCTGACAATAAAAAATATTTTTTCTTAGAGACTCATTCCGTACCTTTGATGTTCATGTTCTCCTCCTTTTTTTTCTCATGTCAACTTTCAATCTCATCGCCCACCATCGTCATTATTCTCCCTATCACCGGCATTCTCTCCATCATTAGCATCATTGTATTTTTCACTAATATTCTCATAGTCAATTCTAATAGTATGAATTTGCTCTCCATCTATATGAGGTTGAGTTGATTCGTCTAATATTTCATTCTCCACATTTGTTGGCTCACTAATACAATAAACAATACAAACAAGGTAATTTAATATCTTCATTATTTCTAAAATAATAACAGATTTAATCATATGGGCAATATGAGAAAGAATAGCGCGTACTAAGTGTATTAACTAACTTGTTTAAAATCATGCATAAAAAAATAATTATATTAAATAACTAAACAATCAAATTAACTAGAAAATTTTGTAATGAAAGAATCATAGAACCATGAAATATCAATAAAACTATGAGAAATGCAATTCGAATTTCCCCAATAGAGGCAAAGGTTGAATTCATTAAAAAATGAGCTCCCTGGATATTTTAAATTATTACCAAAATACATTCTGGTTGCTTTAATCCATACCAAAAGTCTACAAAACCAAAGCCCTTATATTTAATAAATGGTGTACTTCACTTTTAAAAAGGTAGAAGCAATGGTATTTTGGTGTGATATTAAAGATTGAAGTGTTATGCACGTGAATATGAAAAATTTAAGTTTTTGATATGTAAATTCATAAGAATTGTGTCGTATATCTCTATCTTTTAAACAAAATCCTGAATATATACTATTTTTAAGAGGGATCATGAAAACTTTTCCATTTATTTCCAACTATACGACTGCAGGAAACAGTAAATAAAGGGAAAGCAACATCCATAACCGAAAAATCTGCATCAAAACCAAATTATAAATGTAAACATATAGTTATTCTGAAAAGAAAAAAAATAGAACTCATGTTACTTTCCGTATTCAACTTTCAAGTTGCTTTGCTCTTGTTTTCAGTTTTTTCACATTATATTTAACATGAATATTGAAGTTTAGGTGCATGATATGTAAATTGAGCATGATATGTAAATTGATGTAAATTGAGTGGTATGTATCTAAATCAGCAGTTTCCTTACAAGATAAATTTTTTCCTGATATCTTTCAGTAACTGAGAATTACTTATTCTAACATTCAAATTTCCATTTGAAGCAATGAAACTGCAAAATTTTCCCACAACTAATTTAATTAACACAAGAGCAGCAGCAGCCACACAAAGATGATCAAACAGATAAACTAACAAACCCATACATCAGAAATTAAATAGATGCACAAAAAAAAAAGGCCAAGCTGCCTTAGTAAACAAAAACAAAGAAAAATGAGATGATATCTACCCCAACCAGACTTGGAAGGAATCTGAGCACCGATGCTGAGAACCAAGGAAAAAAAAAAGGAATTTTTAGCGATAATTGAAGTTCTCCCTGTCAGAACAAAAGAATCAATTACAAGGAAAAAAAAAAGAGAAACAACACCTTTTGATATACTCTCAAAAAAACTCTAAAACTCTAGTTAATGCTCCAAGAAGTGGAGTGATTGCGGATGCTGCATACCGAAGCCCTGCAGTGGAGAGACGAGAGTTACGCTGATGCTGAGCCGCAAGAGGGGGTTTGAGTATTGCTATGCCTAGAGGTGGTGGAATGGGGACTGTGGAGGAAGAGGGGGTAATGAGACGAAAACGGGATTGGGTATAGGATTTTAGGGTTTCAAAAGGTTACACAGTTATGTCTATTTTAATTGAGTTGCTCATCGAGTTAACTAGTCGAGTCGTGTGAAACTCAAGCTTGTATATTATACGAGCTCAGTTATAAGCTCTAGCTTGAATTCTAGGCTCAACAAAGCTCGACTCGCAAGCTCGTTAATGAGTCAACTTCGAGCCAGCTTGCGAGCTCGCTTGACTCATCTACACCCCTAGCCAAGGCATGCCAGGCTGTTTTTGTGTCACTTGTTCCAAAAACCATCTATCTTTGCTATATGTGGGATGTTAAAATTTTGATATGTGTAATTCGCTGGAGCTTCTGAAATGCTTCATAGTTTCCATAATTTTTTGGAAGGCATTTATTTTTTATGCCTACTGCATTTTTGCATTTTTCTTTTTTTGCAGGATTGACTGCATGCCTGTTTTGGAATCTTATTGCTGTTACAGCCGCTTGGATCAAGGTTTCAAGTAAGTTTGGTTCATCAAAAATATTTGTGAGCTTGTGTGAATGCTATGTAGATTGAATACATGCGAAAATTCTTAAATGGCATTTTTTCTCCTTCAGATGTGAAAATTTGGTTACTTGCCATCATCTACTTCATTTCTGGGTGCCCTGGAGCCTATGTACTGTGGTATCGACCTCTTTACAATGCCATGAGGTAAAACAAGGCATTCATCAATGGTTCAGTTCCTAGTTGCGTTTCGTCATCCTCCTTTTTTTGGAGAACTTATCCTTAGTTGTTGTATTTGCATGGTATTATCTTGTACTTAAATAATTGTCTTCTCTACTTTAACTAGATCTGTATTTTTGAATTTTTCAGGACTGAAAGTGCCCTGAAGTTTGGATGGTTTTTCCTATTTTACTTGGTATATGCAAACACGTGATTTTTATTTGGTTTTTTCTCCACTTCTAGAATCAGAAAATTAATTGTAACATTTTGTCGTACAGCTTCACATTGTGTTTTGCATCTTTGCTGCTGTTACTCCTCCTATTATCTTCAAAGGAAAATCGCTAACGTAAGATTCTAGCTATGAATTTTGTTTTCATGAAAAACCTGAGGGATGAATGAGCTTTGTGTAGATTTTTAGTTACAGTGGTCTATAAATGTTTTTTGTCATTTTCTTATGTAATCCGTAGCTGAACATGATTTACAGTGAAAATTCCGATTAGGCTGGAAGGCTGCGACATTTTACTTGTAATCTGCAATCTGTATATTTACTCTTTCTTTCACCTATTTCTAGACTCTCTCTGCCGTCATGCACCTCACATTCCCGCATTCCTTTTCAAGTTTCTGGGGTAGCAGAGGTTTCATGACTCTGTGCTGAATTTTTTCCACCCGATGTGGTTTCTGTGAGAAATTTGGAACTTAAAAACTGGACACTTGTTATCTGATGTGTCACTTTTCTGTTTAGTATCTTGCCAACTCATCGGCTGCTGCATAGATTTTCTTTTCAAATTGCAGCCAACAAAATTACTGCGGGAAGTTTTATAATTGATAGATCATTTTTTTAATATAATTGTTAGATCATTGATTCGTTGTATTTTATACATATGAAAGGCAAATTAAATTGTTACTCAACAATCCTGGTTCTCGAGCTCAATTTAATTGATGTTCATCTTGTTCTCCAATTAATCATGAAGTGAAAGCACTGATAATTAATTCTCACAATGATATATTGATGGTTAAAAAAAAAATGATCATCTTTATAAGTTTTATGTTCACAATGATTCTCTCACTCAATTATTCTATTTTTGTTGTTTTTATTTGCTTTTTTTGGATAAACTAAAAAAAAAAAAAAAACTTTGGTTTGTCTCATTGAGCGCTCCGTTGCTGTAGCAATGAACAACCCACTACCCACCCACTGAAAAAAAATATAAATATGTGTAGCATCTGAAAAAAATATTTCTACTGAAAGATGGTGGCTTCATTATGATAAACTAATGGCAGAATATGATGAATTCACCCGCATTCTTCTCAATGAATCACTGCTATTATACATATGTACGATAGCCTGAGTTGAAAACATTAATAAACCTTTCGTAATATATTCATATCCATATGGAGAAAATAGTACGCGCCAACTAAATATATGGATTTCTTAAACATAAGTTAAGAAGCTTACTGACAGTTCTTATGTGTGAAATTATTGTAACATTTCGTTATATTTTTTTTTGCTATAATGTTTATTCTAATGCTTTATCCTGTGATTGTGTGAAACAGTGGTATCTTGGCAGCTGTAGATGTTATTGGAGATTCTGTGATTGTTGGGGTAAGTCTTATTATGGATTTAATGGTTCAAATTATAGTTAACTCGACAATGACTAATGCTAGTTGCTATATGAGCAAGGGAGAAAATTTGGGGGTCAGGATATCTGACTAAATGTTAGTCAGGACAGATTTTCTTTGTCGTTAGATTTACTTTAAAATGAATATAGATGGTTAATCTATCAACTATTGTATCATAGATTTATCACGTCAAATTTAATGACTATTTTAGATTTATCAAGTCAAATTGAATGACTCTATTTTGATCAAAGTTTGATCATGAATCATTGTCCCAAATTTTTTTCATGAGAAGATCCTTGAAAAATTTTAGGGTACATTTGATGTGATGAAGACGGGCAATGTTTCTGTCCTCACATGGGGAGGAAGCTGCAGCTGAATCTGGTGCATAGTCAGTGGAGAACTGCCGCCAAACTAAACACCAAACTATCTTAAATAAATAGTATGACTATTAGACTACTAGAAAAGTAAGAAGTTTTCTTGGGAACTCTGAAGCTTAGGTATCCTTCGTTATTTTCTCCAACTTGCTTTTTATCAGAATAATGGGTGGAGATGTTTTTAAAAGTGGTGTACCTGTAATCCTTGATGCACAAAATAGTGAATTTGTAAGTTCAAAGAGTTGTTCCCTTGAACTCTAGCGGAAGTTTGTTGACTAGTTCACTTATCTATAATATACTTCACGTTGATTTAGATGTAACTTATCAAAATTACAGAGGTTGCAGTTTTATTTAGCTTGCACTTCTATATATATATATGTGTGTGTGTGTGTGTGTGTGTGTGTTTTAAGGCTGCAGATATAACTACGGATCTGGAATCCCTTTTGGTTGCAGGTATTCTACTTCATTGGATTTGGGTTCTTCTGCATTGAATCATTGCTGAGCATATGGGTGATTCAGGTCATGCTTTTTCTTTTCAGCATAAACTTTTTAAATTAGTTATAAAGGATGATATTAATGATTCCGAGCTTCTCTGAATACTCTTTTGGAAAATTTTGTAGAATTAGAGGATTGGTTTCATGGTTAATTTTTTAACTAAGTCTTGGAATTTGTCATCAACCATTAATTTGTTCAAGTAAATAACTGACTGTAATGGCTTCTTACTGATATGTGAGAAAGTAGATGGTGAGAGTTATTGAATTAGGAATCCTTGCTTATATAATCATTGGTTTTCTAGTGAGAGTACTCTAATTATGTCACGACCCATCCCAGGACATAGAATTAACCAAGACGGGAATGAATAATCGGTTGGTGGAAATTATGTTTTCTATATTCTTCTACAATTTAACAGATGAAAAAGCCACTAACCAAATTAAATTTAAAAAATATGTTTAAGTTTAAGTCGCTACTGGTTGTCCGTTTCTTATATTAACATTTTCTCTCTTATCATTCATCTTTTAATTAATTAAATTAATCTAAAAAATGGATTAAAATTAACTGTGAACTAAACTAGTTAGTAAATGCTCATAATTGTAAATTACAGTAATACGAGGGAAAAAAAACTAATATAGATGCTAGTTAGCTTTTTAATAAATTAATATAAACATCTTACATCCTATTCAATGTATCTTATTATATCAATATCATTCTATATCTGTACAACCGTTACGTGACACCGTCTAAAAATTATATCAATTAAGACAAATCAATATCAATATCATTTTTTATTTACGTGCATGAGTAATTTAGTATTCTCTCATTAGTACCATTAAGGGGTGACTCTATACTAGTCAGTCATGCACATATAAACAATCAACATAAACATATCATTCATGGGTTCATTACATTCAATTGAGCATACTCTATAAAGCATATACCAATGTATCTTATTATATCAATATCATTCTATATCTGTACAACCGTTACGTGGCACCGTCTAAAAATTATATCAATTAAGACAAATCAATATCAATATCCTTTTTTATTTACGTGCATGAGTAACTTAGTATTCTCTCACTAGTACCATTAAGGGGTGACTCTATACTAATCAGTCATGCACATATAAACAATCAACATAAACATATCATTCATGGCTCATTACATTCAATTGAGCATACTCTATAAAGCATATACCAATGTATCTTATTATATCAATATCATTCTATATCTGTACAACCGTTACGTGGCACCGTCTAAAAATTATATCAATTAAGACAAATCAATATCAATATCCTTTTTTATTTACGTGCATGAGTAACTTAGTATTCTCTCACTAGTACCATTAAGGGGTGACTCTATACTAATCAGTCATGCACATATAAACAATCAACATAAACATATCATTCATGGCTCATTACATTCAATTGAGCATACTCTATAAAGCATATACCAATGTATCTTATTATATCAATATCATTCTATATCTGTACAACCGTTACGTGGCACCGTCTAAAAATTATATCAATTAAGACAAATCAATATCAATATCCTTTTTTATTTACGTGCATGAGTAACTTAGTATTCTCTCACTAGTACCATTAAGGGGTGACTCTATACTAATCAGTCATGCACATATAAACAATCAACATAAACATATCATTCATGGCTCATTACATTCAATTGAGCATACTCTATAAAGCATATACCAATGTATCTTATTATATCAATATCATTCTATATCTGTACAACCGTTACGTGGCACCGTCTAAAAATTATATCAATTAAGACAAATCAATATCAATATCATTTTTTATTTACGTGCATGAGTAATTTAGTATTCTCTCATTAGTACCATTAAGGGGTGACTCTATACTAGTCAGTCATGCACATATAAACAATCAACATAAACATATCATTCATGGGTTCATTACATTCAATTGAGCATACTCTATAAAGCATATACCAATGTATCTTATTATATCAATATCATTCTATATCTGTACAACCGTTACGTGGCACCGTCTAAAAATTATATCAATTAAGACAAATCAATATCAATATCCTTTTTTATTTACGTGCATGAGTAACTTAGTATTCTCTCACTAGTACCATTAAGGGGTGACTCTATACTAATCAGTCATGCACATATAAACAATCAACATAAACATATCATTCATGGCTCATTACATTCAATTGAGCATACTCTATAAAGCATATACCAATGCATGAGAGGAAGTAACTGCAAGCATTTGTAACAAATAACTGAAAAAAAAAAAAACATCTTAATAAGAATACATGTTCAAGTGTCATTACGTGCAAAATAGTTGAGAAGAAATAAAATTATTATTATAGATTAATAATATAAGTACTCACATTGATGTTGATTTATTTGTTTTAACGTCTATTCTGATAAAATTGATGCCTATAATAAATGTAGGTATTCAAATTATAAAATTTTAATCAATTATCACTTTAATTAGCTATTGAATTTACATTAATTAAGTATTAAATTTTCATTAATTTTTTTTTTATCAGATTCTTTTCTTCTTTAATTTTGGTTGTATCACTATGCCTAAATATATATAATTATTTATTTGAGTTAACTTTAATTTTTTTTTTTATTAAAATTTCATTGTAATTATCATATTTGTTCTTTCAACTAGATTTCATTAATTAAACATAAACCTTATCCTCTAATATCACCTTTGTCATAACCTGACCCAAGGCTTGGAATTAACCGAGACGAGAATGGATGATCGGACGGAAAATTAAATTTTCTATATTTATATACAGTTTAATAAATGAAAGAGTGACAAATCAAATTAAATTAAAACAGTATATTTTAGCTTATATCGCTTCTAATTATCTGTGTTCTATAAATATTTTCTCTTATATCATTTATCTTTTAATGAATTAAATTAATTTGAAAATTTAGATTAAAAATAATAGTGAACTAAACAAGCTAGTGAATATTCGTACTTCTAAATTATAGTAATATAAGAGAAAAGAAACTATATGCATATCGTTTAAGTTTAAATCAATATAAACATCTGACATGTTATTCAATTATTTTACTATATCAATATCACTCTATATCTGTACAATCGTCACAAGAGTACCATCTAAAATTTGTGTCAATTAAACATCAATATCAATATCTTTTTTATTTACATGCACGAGTACTTTAGTATTCCCCTCACTAGTACCATAAAGACGTGACTCCATCATAGACAACATAAACATATCATACATGTATTTGTCACATGCAATTCAACATACTATGTAAAATATACACAAAATGCACAAGAGTATGTAACTACAACATTTATAACAATATGACCGATAAAGAAAATTATCTCAATCAGAATAAAGTATGTGCAAGTGTCATTACCTGCAACATAGTTGAAAAAAAAACAAATTTTTGCTATAGAGTGAAAGAACGAGTACTCATCTTGATGTCGATTAATTTTTCTTGACGTCGATTAATTTTTATTGACGTCGATTCCGATAAAATTGATGTTTATAATAAATCTGAGTATTCATATTACAAACTTTAATTATTTATCACTTTAATTAACTATCAAAGTAATATTAATTAAATATTGAATTTTTTTTCTTTATGTATGTATTATATATATATATATATATATATATATATATATCTATATATATTCAAAATATCTATATAACATTTATATCCATATATCCATAGAACGAGTATTTACCCTTAGGGCCTGTTTGGGGAAGTTGCAGCTTATTGAATAATTTGTTAATAAACAACTTATCCTGATAAGCTGCTGATTAGCAGCATATTCGGATAAGTTGGTTAGCTGTTTGGGGCAGTTGTTTGATAACAACTGATTTGCAGCTGTTTGTGGAGAAATGACCATTCTGCCCCGGTTAAGTAATGTTGTCTGTAACAAAATTATCTTGGCAATATATTTGACACTGTAGAAGCATAGAACAAATACAAAACAGTAAAAAAAAAAGATGACGGTCCTCACTTAACAGTGAGCATCAAGCTTAACAAAAAAAGAAAAAAATATTTAAAATTACAATTAAAATTACTATAAATCTGTAAAACCTCTTAATATTCATTATTCTTATCTTTCCC
>NW_018252638.1:58772-85606 GCF_001263595.1 Phalaenopsis equestris
CCCTCATGACTTTTCAAATCTCAATTCTTATTTCTCCAGGTTCTTCTGCTTAAAATTTCTAAAGTTTTATCAGGACTGGCAACACTTTCCAAATATAAATTAGCAAATCTAATTACTCCGTTGCAATTTTATTACAAAACTGAACTAGGTTTTGTAACACTTTTATTATTCCCATTTTTTCCCTTATTGCTTTCAATTATTCATCGATCCGTGCGAATCTTAAGGAAATTCAACAGATCTCGCTATGTAGACACCATAAGATTGCATTGGGATAATGAAAATATGGAGACACCAAGCATCGTTTCCTCTGGTCGGAACCATGGGCCGACCAAACAAAAGAATACCTTAATGAAAGAACTTGAAGCACTTGATCCGAGGTATGGTTATTTATATCTAACCCTCTTAACTGATTTCGGGATTCTCCATGAAGATGGCTAAAAGGGCACCCCTTTGAATATCAGTCCGATTCTCTGTGAAGGCACCTTATCTAAAGGAGAGCTGCTCTTTAGATTATAGTAACACTCTCTGCTTGGCGGTCTAAATTCACCTCAAAGAAAAGAGGGCCTTTACTAAGGATTCCCTTGAGAAGGTCAACCAAAGGCATTCCAGTTGACCATACGATTGTCAAGCACCCGAATGACAACAGATCATTAAATGCCTCTCTTCAAGCAGTTATGAATACGAAACGGTTGCAACATTAGATATAGGTATTAAAGGGTCCTGGAACCAGTTACAAATATGAAAGGGTGTAATAATTATTTATAACGCCTTTATTAAAATAGAGACAAATATGTAACTCCACTATATCCCGCTACAATCTTTAAATAGGGGGTTATTTCTTCAAGAAAGGACTACTGAGTTTATTCTCAAAAAACTGGTGTTATTGTTCACTATACTTATCCCTCTCTCTCGCTCTTTCTTTCTTTCTATTCCTCTCATATGTCCAACGCTTTATTCTTTGGGTGTGATCCACATGACATTTTTGGATTCAATATCTTAAAAGGTACGGGAGTGTGGAATCATGTGGTCAATTAGAAGAGCATATTACAGAGAAGGAACTCACTCGGGAGAAACCTCAAACTCGGAGTCAATTAGAGAATTTGTGTAACATTAAATTGAGGAACTTTGAGACCAAATTGTGGGACAAATTAAAGAACTGACCTGCGTTATATTTGAGAGGAGAGCATAACCTTAAGAGCCAAACCCTCGAGGAGAATCCGAACCCCAAGACCACCGAACGGCTCAAGGCCCAACAATATGGTCGAATGCTTGGCCGAAGATCATATCGCGGCGGAGGAAAATGGTCATTTTCCCTACCAAAAATGTGAACAATCCAACCACCGCTCGGAGAAAAAAGCTCGTGAGATGATGTGTAGAGGGCGAAGGATGGTCCACACCCAAACGTGAAAGAGATCTATATCTCGTGATGATAGAGAGACCGACAGAATTCTCGAAGGCAGAGTTGATCAAACGACAGATCAAATTGCGACTGATGAACACCGAAACTCCACTCACCTAAGGGTTTCAATGGTTGAGTTAGTAAAAGTCATTCAAGATAATGAGTACTTCAAGGCTCCACTAATGAGAATGAGAGTTGTTTTCATAACACAAATAAATTTTGCAAATATCATAAAGATCATGGTCATGACACGGAGGAGTGTAGATACTTCCTAAGCTTGGTCGAAGAATTGATTCGGGCTGGAAAGCTCAAAGAGTTTGTGGCCCTAGGAGTGCAAACCCAAAAATAGAGGAATGCAGCTGTCGAGGATGACTCGGATGAGCCTGTTGCCAACTCTATCCATATAGCGGGGATAGTGCCAGCTATAACCGTAAGAGGCTCCGGACGGGAGATCATTGCGCCGCTGCTTTTGCTTCGAAGCGAAAGCCCTATTTCCCATCTATCTTTACCGATGCGAATGTGCCCCGTACAAAAAGTCCTTACTACATCATAGTAGTCACGAGGATGATCAATAACTATTAGGTAAGTAGTATTTTGATTGATACTGACAGTTCAAGAAATATGCTATTCAAATCAACCTTTGAAAAACTACATCTGTCGGCCGACCGTGTAGTTGCATCGGCCGACCTGTTGTATGGGCTTCAATGAATGAAAGGAGGCTGTGGGGATAATCGAGTTATTAATCACTTGTGAAGAAGTGACAGCCAATTCACTAACATGGAGGACTTCCTGGTAGTTGTTGCTTCACCAATTTACAACGTGATATTGGGTCATCCATTGCTCGATAACTTCAGAGCCATGGTCTCTACCAACCAAGTGGCAGTAATGTTTACATGCGACAGGGAGATAGTTACTGCTCGAAGCAATCTGAAGCAGTCTCAGGCATGCTGTCTTTGGGCGGTTGACGGTGTGGAGGAAGAATCGTTTGACATCCATAACTAGTGAGGGGTTTGAAACCGACGATGCCACAATCAAGATTCCTGCCTTCGGAGATCTGGTAAATTCTTTCTAATTAGTGATAGTTTTGATGTAGAGTATATGGACTTGTTGATTCAAACTCTACAGAATCATTGAAATGTTTTCGCCTGGTCAGTCACCGCAATGCCAGACATCTCAATAGAAATAGCATGCCATTGTGTCATCTCCATTTCAATTACCCGACCAATAAAGCAAAAGATGAGAACTTCGACCATGACTTTGGATGGGCCGATCTTAGAAGAAGTGCAGAAGTTCGAGTAGGCGGGCTGCATCTTAGAGGTGCAGTACTAGTCCTGGGTCTTCAATGTAGTTATGGTTTAGAAGTCGAACGACCAATGAAAGATATACATAGACTTCACAAATCTGAACTCTGCCGAGGATCAATACACTGGTGGATTCAGCAGTCGATCATTTAGTAATAAGATTCTTAGACGCTTTCTCTGACTACCATCAAATCAAGACGCATCCAATCGATTCTCATGAGAGAATGCCTATATTATTATACTGTAATGCCTTTTGGGCTAAAAATTGCTAGGGCTACCTACCTGTTTTTTATGGATATAATTTTTTTTAAATAGAAAGAAAAAATATTGATGTTTATGCAA
Source organism: Phalaenopsis equestris (assembly GCF_001263595.1). Classification (NCBI taxonomy): domain Eukaryota; kingdom Viridiplantae; phylum Streptophyta; class Magnoliopsida; order Asparagales; family Orchidaceae; genus Phalaenopsis; species Phalaenopsis equestris. The sequence goes on from NW_018252638.1 coordinate 61,815, forward strand.
TCATATCTTAGTTAAAAGTTGACGACCAAACAATATATAAATGATCTAAGAAAAACAATCAAAATGATAAAAAAATATAACATGAAATTAAATCCATTGAAATTTACAACACTTGGAGCGTCGATCGGAAAATTTCTGAGATATCTTCTGATGCCCGAAGGAATAAAGGCCAATCGAGAGAAGGTAAAAGGGCTCTTGAATATGCCTTCTCCTCAAAATGCTAAGGAAATGCAAAAACTGATCGGTCGGATTGCAACACTCAGCCGGTTCATTTCAACGTCGGGCAATAAATGCGTAATATTCTTCAAAACACTGAAGAAAGCTGAAAATATTGAATGATCAACTGAGTGGTAGCAAGCATTCCAAAGCTTGAGGCAATAACTAAGCTCATCACCGCTTCTGCGAAATCCAAAATCGAAAGAAAAAACTCTCTATATTTGGGAGTTGAGCCTGAAGTCATTAGTTTGGTTTTGGCCCGGGAGGATCTGGGAAAACAATTTCCAATCTACTGCACCATTCAGGTCCATAAAGGCGCTGAGGTTAGGTATCTTATTATGAAAAAACTAACATTTGCTCTAATTATCTATGCTCATAGGTCCGACCTTATTTTTGAAAGCATCCGATCATGGTTATCACTGACAATTCACTCAAATTCGTGCTAACTCAGTTGAAACATTCTGGCTAGCTATTGAAGTTGGTTGTGGAACTCAATGAATACGACATCACTACATTCCCTGAACAACGATTAAAGCTTAGGCTTTGTCATATTTCTCTGAACAAGGCGAACCGAGCGTAGGAGCTGACAATAGTTACTGAAAACCCAGACTCTACACATTGATGAAGTCTTGAGTCACGTGAGAGCAGGATTCAAATTGGCACTGAGTAATTTGATCGGGAGCATCTTTATCACTCGGTCATCCTCGAGTTTGAGGGCACCAAAAATTAAGCAGAATATGAAGCACTAATAGCTAGTCTACGCCTAACTCTTGAAATGAGCATCCGACTTCTACTGGTAAATTCAGATTCACAAATGGTCGTAAATCAAATTAACGGTGAATTCGAAGCTGGGAATGAAATGATGATCAAATACTTGAACCAAGCAACGATGAAGATACAAAAATTTGCAGACTTTAGAATCGAGCACGTCAGTTGGGAATAAAATCAATTAGCAACCTTCTATCAAAGAATATTTGCTTTGGAGAAGGGCTGCCCTGAAGGCTTATCTTACCAACCATTGAGGAACTAGAGACCATAGAGGTGGAAGTTGAAAACACAGAGTTGCATGTACTTTTTTTACGATTTCTAGAAACTAGAAAGATCCCAGAAGAAATAACAGATCCAAAGAGATTCATGTTTAAAGTTGCACAATATATTATAATTGAAGGTAAACCCTTGCGAAGGTTAGCCACTTCATTAACCCTAAGATGCGTCAAGGAAAATGAGGCAGAAGAAATCCTTCGAGAGATACACTCAAGTGAATGTAGGAGTCATTCCAAAAGAAAGACCATAGCACATCGTGTTCAAAGGCAAGGCTAATTCTGGTCGGTTCTCATGAAAGATGTCGAGGAGTTTTCAAGATGCGAGTAGTGCTAGAAAGATGCTCCATTACAACACCAGTAGGCTTATAAGTTGCAGTCGATCTTCAGTTCTTGACCTTTTTCCATCTGGGGACTTGACATCCTCGTGCAGTTTCCTTTTTCGTAGGGCCATCATAAGTTACTTTTAGTCGCCGTAGATTATTTTTCAAAATCGATGGAAGTAAATGTCTTGCTCAAATTGCCGTAGATGTCGTCTGGAACTTCATTTGGACGGACATCATCTGTTGGTATGGTTTACCCCTGATATCACTAATCAGGGGGTAAAAGATTTCTGTCAAAGTTTGTGAATTAACCTGAAATTCGCATCTATACTTCATACATGACGAACAGACAAGTGGAGGCTGCCAACAAGATAATCTTAAATCTACTTAGGAAAAAGGTCAATTGAGCAAGAGGCAATTGGATGGACTTAATTCTGTTTGTCCTAAGAGTCGTTTGAACAACACCATCATCAACGACTGGACAAACCCCTTACATGCTTTCCCATGGTATGAAAGCATTGTTGTCAGTTGAGTACAACCACCATAGCCTGAAATTCGCAATGTTGTCAAAATCTGTGAATTAACCTGAAATTCGCATCTGTATATCATACATGACGAACGGACAAGTGGAGGCTGCAAACAAGATAATCTTAAATCTACTTAGGAAAAAGGTCAATTGAGCAAGAGGCAATTGGATGGACTTGATTCTGTTTTTCCTAAGAGTCGTTTGAACAGCACCATCATTAGCAACTGGACAAACCCCTTACATGCTTCCCATGGTATGAAAGCAATGTTGTCGGTTGAGTACAATCACAATAGCCAAAGAGTCATTACAACTATCACATTTGATGATGAAGGAATGATGCTCGCACTCGACCTACTAGAAGAAAGTCGAATCAACACAACACTCCAACAATAAGTAGGGAAAGAATGCTCGATATTACAATAGGAATGTTTAAGAGAAGTCATTCGCGCTTGATGACCTAGTTCTGAAAAAAGCTGACTCAGCAATATGTGGATGATTAGTTGGGAAACTTGATCAGACTTTGATCGGCTCATTCATTATTGGTCAAAAAGTGGCCCCAGGAGCCTTCAAGTTGAAAACATATGCCGGGAAAAAAGTTCACCAAACATGGAGCCGTTTTTTCCTTGAAACAATTTCATTGTGCTGACACAAGAAAAATGTAAAAGGAGTTTTTCATTTCTAGCAACCGTGAATTTTTTTTTAAACACTATGTTAATAGCAACATTAGCTAACCATGAGATTGTTACTCCATGTTTGAACAATACTTGGAGAACTCGCAAGGTTAATGCACCTATTATCAAGACAATACTCAGGTAACTAAAGTACCCTAAAAAGCTCATCAATAGAGGCGTCAAGGCGCCCGGTTGCAATACTCAAGCTTGATATTTCAAGTTCCGAGTAAACAAATTTCTAAAGATGATTTCTCGCCGGGTAGTAACAAAGTTCCGAGAAGGGAATCGAGAATCACCCTAGAAAAATATTGCAGACTACCCCCTTTGAGTAGTGCGATCGAAAGAATATGTGGGTATAGTCAAATAACTAAAACATAGGTCTGTCTAGGTAAGAATTGACAACCTAAAATAAACTAATGTGATATGTTATCTGAGCAGTTAAAAAAAAATTTAAACAATTGACAGCAGGAACACGGTATCCGATTGACGTACACAAACTGGAAATTGACTCTCAGTGCTCAAGCGACAAATTTTAAGACTTGAGCTGTGCAAAGAATATTTCAAAATCGACTAAGGAGTATCAAACAAAGTAACGCCATAATTTAGTGAGCAAAAGGTAACATGTAAAAGCGACCTTGTATTTCATTCATTAATCATTCATGTAGATTTACTTGGTCACACACATACACATAAATATGTATGTATATATATGCGCACACACACACACACACACACACACACACACACACATACAAAAATAAGGAATCCTAAGTCTAGGAATCCCCTGAACGAGTGATGGACGATCCGACGTCCACCTCGTTATCGCCCTCTGAATGCTTTTGGTGTTCTGAAGCTGAGAGAGCAATGAAGAGTTTCTTAAACTCATCATTGTCAGAATAGTTTGGGTCAAACTATCCCAACTCCGACGAATTGGTCGATCGCCACTTTAGTCCCCTCTTTCAAATGCACAACTTGAGTCTCAAGAAACTCTTTGACCATCTTCATTGTGGCCATTTGCTTCGATAGTACAACATTTTTTTGTTCGACGACATACACCCGCTCAGCCACTATCTCCAGCTCCGCTTCAACACTCTCTAATCGAGCCTCTACCACAGACACATGATTCTCTGTCGTTCATGCTCGTGCTTTAAACTCTATAGCCTTTGCGTTGACCTTCAAGGCCCAATCTCTCATATCCAGTTAAACAAAGGATAGATGCTGTGTTGCGGCAAGTCTGATCAATTGATATCGGTCGACCATGTGACATAGCTCCACATGTCCGAGATTATTTAAAAACTTTGTAAGGCTCTCTGGCCAAAAAACATCTGCGATGGTAGAGACATATTCTTCATCCCCGGGGCTTGGGGAAACCAGTACCTTTCGATGTTTATTAGTGCAAAAATTGAGTCTGAATTAAGAAAGACCTTTGGTCGTTTCTTTTGTAATGGATTCCGACAATTTTTGCCTCTCTTCTTTTCCTTGGGAGGTGAGGGGAAGGAAGATTTAGAATCTGGTGTCAGGGCCTAGCTCTTTCTCCGATACTGTTCATTTGCCTCTTCAGCTGGTTCAAGCTCCTCTTCAGCCAAAGCTTCTTCAAGACCTTCTGCCTCCACTTGTCCGGCAGGTGCAGTTGGGGACCGCGGAGAGGGCCGGTTGGCCTCCCCCTTTCAGTGAAAGGAATGAAGTCCAAGGAAGGTGGCTGAGAAGCTCTGTGTTTACGGACGCTCGGATGACTCCTCAACGTCAAATCCAAGGATGGTGGGAGTTAACTCCTCTTGGTGGTGATCTTTTGGAGCCCCTAAATGTATCAAAGAAGGTTTTCATTTGATTAGAATTAACTCGCAATGAATTTATTTTGAATAACATATATGGTTTCAAAAACAGAGTGAATTAATTCCGAACCTGTGCGTTCTCTTCTTCGGCCTGTCTTATGCTTGACGAGGAAGCGCCTCCTTTCTTCTTTCCCAGCTCTTTCATTAACAATCAAGCAACTTTTTCAAACTGGCTTTTATTCGCCTCGTTGGAAGTGGTCGACAATTTAAGGGTCATTTGGTCGAACCTGGCAGGGTCTAGCACCCGATTCATTGCCATGGGGTCGGTGTACTGGATAACTGTCATTTGTTTACCCAAGACAGTCGATGCAAGCCCCTGAATCTACAGTGGAATCCTCTTCTTCTTGTAAGGCCCTCCGATCGGCCTGGTAATCCCTAATTCTTGCGTACCTTTCAAGAAATCAGTACTTCAAGTCCTTGATCTTATTCTCCAGGTCGATTAAGTGGAACTTCCAAGTCGAGCCGAAAACGACGTACCCATCTGGCTCCATCATGAAGGATAGCATATAGGAGAACAACTCACAAGACCACAGGATCTCCATTCACCTCAAATAAACAACGAACATTATCACCGACACGTTCGAGTTTGTTTTGATCTGGATGAGGATGCCTCCATAATGCTTGAGTATTGATCAGATCTCTAGGTAGAATGGCAGCTAGAGTCCCCATCGAAACTAATTCTGGTAAAAGAGCAGTTCTTCTTCCGAGAATTCGGTCGTTTTCACCTTTGGCTCGACCACCTCAAGTACTACACTTGTGCTAGAAGCACAATTATCCTCCAGAAGGCCCAGGTCGAACAATGTCAGTGTGGACCTTTTGGTCGCTGACACCAAGTTAAATAGATTTGGAGAATACTTGGAGGCCATGAGGACGTTGAAGCAAAACTGAACGAAGGAAAGCAAATGTGAAAAATAAGAGCGCAAAATCACTTTCCCTTCAATCCTATATATATAAGGTATCAAAGGAAATCGAAACACCTCAAATTTGTACCTCTATCTTCTAAGATTCACATCAAATAGGCGTGAAAATCAAGAAAACAAATAATGAAAAAATGTGAAAATTGGCGAAAATTAAGTTTATATTTATTTATGATAAATTATTTTAGAGATTGGTTTTCGGCCACCTCGAGCAATACCAAATGCAGACTTGCAAGACTCTAGTACAACGCATGCCTCCCAAACTTAAATTTCTCTACACCCTCATTCCTCAGAATCGTGAGATCGAATTAGTCACCCAAACTTCTGCTAGCTCTGTCTAGAAGTAGCCACCTCCGCCTGGAGGGTCCCCATATCAACATAGAGGACTACCAGCTTCTTTTGGTCAGATATGACTATCTCACTCTAAAAAAGCCAACATCCTAAGCAGAGCCATATCAACGCATAGCTGTCTCCCTCTGAAAAAGCCAACATCCTAAGAGGAGCCATATCAACGCATAGTTGTCTCCCATATCACCATCTACCATTTCGTCCATGCAGTGAATCAGTGACCCTTGCAAACCCCGCCGACCGTTGGTTACCCTCTTGATGTCATCGGGGCCCGACAAATGGCTATGTGCAACTCCACATTGGGCTGGAACAGAGGGTTGGTCAACTTCTATGGTTGGGGTGTAAATGATGTGCAGTCTTATCTGCAAAATAATCAGATTTCTTGAACGAGAAAATGAATAAATCTATCGCCTATGGGATTTCCTTGTACCAATTATTCTCTCCAACTCAGATGTGCGGTGGCTCTCGCCAGCAAGCAGTTGGAAAAGCGGCCTGGCTGTCCTTGCTGACTGAAGGCAGGAGAGTCAAACATTCGCGAGACTAGACATGGGTCATCGCGATCACCTGAACACGTTGCTGACTCGACTGAACTGTCGACCGCTAGTAGATCGAATCCGGAGCAAGGACTGATGCACCAGTGTAGTGCACCTCAGTTTCGCTCCTTATCTCACGGAGAGGCAATGAGTTAGATGAATCAACCACCTCCATCATTTGTTTTTTCTTTACTGCTTGCTTGATCAACTTCATTCCCTTTGGTCGGCTCCCCTCACCCACCCGGCCTCTTACATCTAATTGGTCGTCCCTTGCCCTCAGGTTTCTTTCCCGTCGGTTGGCCATCATTTGCGGCTTCATTTTTATTTTTGGCCTCGTATTTTTGAGTTTATTCTTTTTCTCTCTTGCTAGATGACAGAGTTTTTTTTTCGGTCAAAAGCTCGAAGGCCTTCAAAATGACTTCCTCGTCCGCGGGTTTCTTGTCACTCACCATCACTATTCTCTGTTAAAAATTGATTGAAGGGTTTAAAATTTGGAAATGGTGATGAAAAAGTGTGGATCACACCCTATTTATAGGGAATACATGCATGAAAATTTTGGGAGTTCAATTATTAAAAGTACTTACGTAGTAAATAAGTTAACTTTTGAATTTAATTTTCTTATTTTTATTGTTGTTGTCACTTTCAAGAATTAAGAATCAGAGAACTAATTCTGTACGTAAAAAAATATGAGCGCATAAATATGGACAGAATTCAGTAGATCTCGCTAAGTAAACACCGAGGGACTGTCAGAATAGCCAAAAGATGGAGATGCCAAGCATCATTTCTCTTGGTCGGAACAATGGGCCAACTGAACGAAAATAGCCGAATGAAAGGACCTGAAGCACCTGATCCAAAGAATGATTATCTATATCTAGGTCTCTCAACTGATTCTGGGATTCTCCACAAAGATGGCTAAATGAGCCCCTCATTGACTATCTGCACGGTCCTTTGTGAAGGCCTTTTATTCAAAGGAGAGCTGTCTGCTAGATTGCAGTAATACCTTTGCCTGATAGTCTTAAGTTCACTATAATGGCATAAGAGCGTCTACTAGGATTCTCTAAAGAATGTTGACTGAAGACATTCCAACCAATCTAACGGCTATTAGGCGACCGAATGACATCGGGCTATTAAATACCCCTATTCAAGCAGTTATAAATTTGAAACAGTGTCAACATAAGTTACAAACATTGAAGGATCCTATAATTAGTTACAAATATGAAATACTTGCAACGTCCCTATTAAAACAGGGATAAACATGTAACTTCACTAGATCAATAAAGATCTCTGAATTTATTCTCCAAAAACTTATGTTTCACTATATTTTTTTCTCCCTCTCTCTCTCTATTCTTTTCATTCGTTCAACGCTCTAAGTCTTGGTAGTGATCCACAAGGCATTTTTGGATTATATATATATATATATATATATATTCTGTTGAGTTGAATAATGAGCTTTCTTTTTTTTTTTCTCTTATAACCTTAGCCATGTCAACATTTTTTTAATTTTTTTTAATTAATTAATTAATTAATTATTTTTTGAAATTTGCATGCATTTTGGTTATGAACATTTGAACTAAATAACGTGTTCAATCAAACCTTGGTTGGTGCAGCAAGTATACATGTACTTCAGAGGAAGCGGGAAAGCTGCAGCGATGAAGCGTGAAGCAGCTCGTGGCGCCATGAGGGCAGCTATATAACAAATCACAATTATTCAAAACGGACTCTCCACATTTGTAGATGACGGCGTCGGATGCTTTCGTATTAGTCCGTTCGTATTGGATGAAGTATTTTTTTCTGTTTGATTGCTTGTGCAGTTGTTTGTTCTTCATCTTTTCTGAGCATGCCTTTTTTTCTCAATATTTTTTCCTTAAATCAGTGGCTTATAAATTTGTTAATGTTAATGATGTGCGTAAATACATTAATTGTTGTTTAGTTAAACAGTGCAATTGCTTCACATAGGATTTAGAATCTAAATTAAAATTTGTTGAGTCCAAAAATTGATTCACTGCTTGCATATTTTCTCTATTGCATTTGCATCTGCATAATTTTTTTCAAAAAAAAATTGACGGCTGTAAGCTCCTACCATTAATGCTACATGACACTGAAGGCAAGGTTGAATACACTTGGCCAGCAATGAGCAGATTCTAGCCGTTTGAGTTCCCTTGGATGGCTGGAAATTAAGTCTTGATCGGTTTGGTTTAAATGCTATTTAACTAAAAAAAAACATTATTTTTTTTCCCGGTAGCATATTTAATTTATTTTTTTATTAAAGTAATTTAATTTTGAAAGAAAATTGTGTTTTTTTTTTTTATATTTTGAAGTAATTTGATTATTGGATAGCTGCCGTTTAGATGCTGATAGATTTGATGAAAATGTAAATGACATTAAAGTAGATAGTACATTAGTTATAATTTTATTATTTAAAAATAACGGTGATTAAAGCAGCTCGCTAATGCTAAAAATATGGTTACATGCTCGTTGTTTGCGCGTTAGTAACAGTTGGCTTCAAACTGATTCAATTCAGTTGTTCAATGAGGATTGAACGGTCACAGATTGGTATGATTGAACGTTCATAGATTGGTAATTCATAGCTAGAGAGAGAGAGGGAGAGGGAGAAGTGGGGTGGGGATTCTTATGTATTATTTATATTTATAAGAACTTCATGTCAAAGTATACAAAAAAAATTGAATTTTATTTTTAAAATTAAATAATAGTGATATTTTAGATATAACACTAATGATTTGTGCCGTGCTTATACATGTGAAAATTTAGGTGATAGGTGTAATATAAATGTGAAAAAATAGATTTGTGTGTGTGATTTGATCCGTTGGTGAGTAGTGTAGTTTTTTTGAAAGTCTGACTCTACCCATAGTTATACAATTATGTAATTTCAAAGATGCGGCAAAGAAACTCGACCCAATTTGTATTTAGCGGCTAATGTGTAAAATTAAATATTATATAAAGATTATAGAAAATATTCACACACTATGGGTACTGCGTAAGTTTACATATCATTTCAAGTAATATAATATTTTTCTTTAAAAGTCATGGTTTCGATTCCACGGGGAAAAAAACCAAAATTATTATATAATTGACTTTAATAAAACATATTATTAATTGTATAAAAACTTATGTAGGAAATGATCGCACGTTTTTTTAGAAATATCTAATCTTATAATATTAGAGGAATGCTAGTATGCTAAGCAAATGTAAATGTAATTGTAAGAATAGTTAAAAAGAGTTTTAAAATGCAAAGTTACTTCTACTCTAAACTAATAATGTTCGAAGAGTTTAAATTTGTATAAAACATCTTTCCCCTTGCAATGAGTTTATAATTAGTGTACGAAAATAATTTTAAAATATAACAAAGGTATTGTGCCAAATAGGAACAATTTGATTCCTTACCCTCGGTCATGTGTATAAAGAACATCGGCTAATCTAGAGTTTGGTCCCTAAACCCGTGGTTAGGCTGAGAAGATACTAGCTCTCACTCTAGAGTTTTCACTTCCCTTCCCTTGAGGGTTAACATCTTGCTTTAATTTCCAAACATCTAGACCAATTTGGGGATTTTAGTCTGTCATCCTAAAATCACCAATTCTACACTCATCAAAACTTATTTGTCTATTTATTTGCACTTAACCTTAAAGACTACATTCTCATCCATGAGACAAAATGTTATTCTTACTATGTTGGAACAAAGGCTATAGCAATAGGTCACTGCATTTTAGAACGAATTTTAACAAATCAATTGGTCAGATTGACAAGTAAATGAAACATAGCATTTGAATCATCACAATTTATGGAATTTTAGAAGCACTTTTACTAAACTACATTCCTACACATAATTATTCCTCATTGCAGGGAGAAAGACAAACGAAACTACTGATCCCGACTTTTATATGCCAATGCGATGTATGCGATAAAATTCTTAATTTTTTCTTACTTATAATTCTTACTTTACAACGGCGCCAAAAACTTGATCACTAGCAACAGCTAGGCAAAAACTCTACTTCGAAGCAAATAAGAATAAAATTATTATATTTAAATATGAGATACTACACAAGTATACGTATCATTATCAAGTAATATAAGACCTTTTGATTAAGCCTCAAATATCGAACCCACTGAGACAATTAACAATATGCAACTACAATTTGAAGAATTAGATAACAAATTTTACTTAACAAATTATTCTTATTCAAACTATAGATGCTACAATAAGAATGAAAATTTGATTCTTTTTGTAATTTTTTATACTTGAAAGTAATGTAAACAACTAACTAAATTTAACTATATATTTATAAGATGAAGACAATATAAATAAATATATTTTTCCTTATCATGATTCAGTCACAAGTATAGAAATTCTGTTGTGGAAGTATTCAAATTGTATTGTGCCAAATATGATCAATAATATTCTTTACCTTTACTAGAGATGTTATAAAGAACATTGACTAATTTAAAGTTTGAATAGTCTTGAAGACGGGTTAGGTAGGGAAGATACTGGCTCTCATTCTAGAGTTGCCTCTTCTCCCTCCACTTGGGGGCTAACATCAAGTATCAAAACCTAAAACTATAAATTAAATTTGGGGTTTTAGCCTGTCACTCTACAGTTCTCTAATTCTACACCCTTTAAAGTTTATTTTCTTATTTATTTGCACTCAATCATGTAAATTACATTCTCATCCATATAACCTCATGCGATTCTTACCATTTGTTGACTGAGACAATATAGTCTCAGATCTTACATGTTCTCACAACAGGTATTAACATCTTAATTGGCCAAATCAAGAAGTAAATGAAGTATAAGGTTTAAAATTATCACAACTTCTTCCAACATTAAAGACTAATACTTCACACAACTTCCATCCAATTCTTAATCACTTATCATTTTAAGGAAAAGGATAAATAAAACTACTCAGAATTCATGGAGAAAACACAACCACACTTAAGGTTGAAAGTAGAAATCATGCAAACAAACAAGAAGTCTAAATTAAAACCAAATATAGTCATAAAAATAAAAACTTCTCTCAAATTTTCTCCACCAAAGTCTTGAAGTTCCTTTGAATCTCTTCCTTCACTTACAATGCAACTATAACTTAAATTAGAGCTAATGCGAGATTTGATTTTCTATATGCGAGTAGGTAGGTGATCTTTCCTAATGGCGAGATTTGATTTTCTATAATCAATGCATATTCAAGACCCTGTGACTTATCTTGTTGGTATTAACTCATTATGTTCATTCATAGTCACAATCACTACTCCTTTCTTAGGAACATAGTGAATTGTACTAACCCATGCACTGTTAGAAATATGATAAATGATTCTAGCATCCAACCACTTACATCTAACCACTTTAAAATTTCATTTCTTTCTTAACAACTTCTTTCATAACAAGATTCAATCTCTTTTGATGATCAACCCTAAGTTTATAGTTCTCTTCCATATGAATTCTATGCATATAAATTGAAGGAGTTATTCCCTTAATATCAACAATTGTCCATCCAAAGGCTTTCTTAAAATTCTTCAAAGTTTTTATTAAACTCATTTCTTCTTCTGTAGTTAATTTTGAGGAATTTATAACAGGTAATGTTGAGGAATCACCTAAAAGGGCATATTGTCTTCAACACAAGTTCAGGAGGGTTTTCAATCGATGGACAAAAAGATTTATCTTTTTCTATCGTGTCCAAAACTTCAAAAATTTCTCAAACATAATTCAAATCTTCATTATAAAAATCTTCAAATTGATCTAATTCCTCTTGCTTGTGTTCCAACTCTTTCATTTCAAATTTCTCTTCATAAGTTATTTTGAAATGACATTCGTTCAGATATCTTATGGCATCGATTTTGCAACATTCATCATATTTACCTTTCGCATGATATTTCATTGATTTTGAAATATTAAACGTAATTGTCTGATCATTGACATGCATAGTCAATTCTCCTTTCTGTACTTCTATCATTACTCTTCCTATAGCTAGGAAAGGTCTCCACAAAATGATAGGTATCTCCTTATCTTCCAACTTATCTAGCATGATGAAATCAACATGAAAGATAAATTAATCCACTTTCACTTAGAAATCTTCTATAACTTCTTTAGGATATTTTATTGAATAATCTGCTAACTGTAGAGTTATAGTAGTTGGGGATATTTCTCCTAATCCAAATCTTTTAAATATTGATAATGACCTAAGGTTAATGCTTGCACCTAAATCACATTAAGCTTTCCCATAAAATATGTCTCCTATTATACATGGAATTGTGAAGCTTCCAAGATCTTTAAGCTTTTTGTGAAGTTCTTCTGAATTATAGTACTACACCCTTCACTGAGTGCAACAGTCTCATTATCTTTAAACTTCCTTTTCTTGTTAAGAATATCCTTCATAAACTTTACATAGCTTGGAATTTGTTCTAAGGCTTCAGCAAATGGAATATTAATTGTAAGTTCTTAAAAATTTCCAAAAATTTTGAAAATTGTTTATCCAATTTTTGTTGACGAAGTCTCTGGGAAAATGAATGTGGTGGTTTTTCCAAGTCAAATTTAAGTGGCGAAATAGGTCTCTCTAAGCCTTTCGGAGCGTCCCTTTATGGCTCTTCAATTTCATCTCTCTCTACTTAAATCTCTTTTTGAACTCTACCTTCCAATTCTCTTCCACTTTTAAGCAAATGACTTTTACTTGCTCTTTATTATGGTCTTTTAGATTTACTTCTGTATTACTAGAAAGTGTTCATTGGGATCAATTACTTAATGAATTTTCTATTTGTCCCATTTGATTCTCAATATTTCTAATTGTTGCTCCCTTACTTTGTTACTGAATTCCCATTTGTAACAACACTTCCTCTATAGATAACTTTTTCTCCATCATATTTAAATGTAGCACACAATTCTAGAAAATTGGCAAGACGTAAATTTGGTGCTCTCCCAAACTGATTATTTGATACCATTTGGATAATAACGGGTTTAAGTTCAAATGAATTAGCCACTATAGTAGGTTTTTGAATACTATAATGAAGTTCATCCACCGGGTTTGCATAATCTCTTAAAGGTCTGAACTCTTGATTAATTTCAATATTTTGATTATTTTTATTTTGCCATTTCTTGAAATTTTTTATTTTTTTAGTAATTTTAAGTTTTTAAATTTTTTCTAAATGTTCTTTCTAATTCATAATCATATGTCACTAGTCCTGTAGAACCTGAACTACACATGCATTACTACGAAACACATAAAATAAAAGCACACAATTAAGACCATTATATAAAGACGAAACTACAATATTCCTATAATAAATCTAATTGTTTAAATAAGACTTAATAAAAATAAAAATTTTCTTTCTAAAAATTTCATCAAAAATTTTGTCTTTTTGTCTTTTGTCCCCGGCAACGGCTCCAAAAACTTGGTGCCGATTTTTCCAAGTCAATGCGATGTATGTGATTTTATTCTTAATTTTGCCTCACTTATAATTCTTACTTTACAACGACGCCAAAAACTTGATGACCATCAACTGCTAGGTAAAACTTAACTTTGAAGCAAATTAGAATACAATTATTTTATTTAAATATGAGATACTACGCAAGTAAACATATCGTTATCAAGTAAACATATCGTTATCAAGTAAAAACATATCGTTATCAAGTAATATATGAATTTTTTATTAAGCGTCAAATATTGAACCCACAAGGACAATTAACAATATGCAACTACAATCAAAAGAAATTAGATACCAAATTCTACTAAGCAAATTATTTTTACTAAAACTATAGATGTTATAATAAAAATAAAAATTTAATTCTTTTTGTATTTTTTGATACTTGAAATTAAAATAAACAATTAACTAAATTTAACTAGATATTTGTAAGATAAAGACAATATAAAAAATATATCTTTTTCATTATCATGAATTTTTAACAAGTATAGTAATTCTGTTGTGAAAATGTTCAAATTGTGTTGTGCTAAATAAGAGCACTAATATTCTTTATCCTTGCTAGAGATGCTATAAAGAACATTGGCTAAATTAAATTTTTAATAGTTTTGAAGATGGGCTAGGTAGAGAAGATACTAGCTCTCACTCTAGAGTTCCCTCTTCTCCCTCCACCCGGGGGCTAACATAACGTATCAAAACCTAAAACTATAAATCAAATTGGGAGCTTTAGCCTATCACTCTAGATTCCTATAATTCTACACCCTTCAAAATTTATTTTCCTATTTATTTGCACTCAATCATTTGAATTACATTCTCATCCATACAACCTCATGTGATTCTTACCATTTATTGACTGAGACAATACCATCTCGGATCTTACATGTTCTCACAATAGGTATTAGCATCTTAATTGGCCAAATGAATAAGTAAATGAAGTACAAGATTTAAAATCATCACAACGTTTTCCAACATTAAAGACTAATACTTCACACAACTTCCATCCAATACTTAATCACTTATTATTTTAAGGAAAAAGACAAAGAAAACTACTTAGAATTCATGGAGAAAACACAACCACACTTAAGTTTGAAAGTAGAAATCATGCAAACAAAAAAGAAGTTTAAATTAAAACCAAATGTAGTCCCAAAGATAGAAACTTGTCTTAAATCTTCTCCACCAAAGTCTTAAAGTTCCTTTGAATCTCTTCCTTCACTTACAATACAAACTACAACTTAAAATAAAAAGAAATGTGGCGACGACAGTGGCGTGTGGGCAACTGGAATGTGATTGGCAATGATGATGGATTATTCTTATTGCACCCTCCTCTTCAATCCAAGTCTTCTTTTATAATTTTTCAAAAGGTTGCTTTTCAAAATGTGTCCACATTTAATGAATCTTCCAAGAGTTGTTTCCTTTCAAAAGCTAATTGAATATAAATTCATATTCATTAACTATTTCCCACATTTTCACCAAGGGTGGCTTCAAACACCTCTTCAAAAATTTATCCAAATTTATTGAATCATCAAGTAACTACTTCTAGCACTTAAGTACATGGTACTCAGAGCTTAGGCACGGCCTTCTTTGTTTCATTGGTGTGTAAGCACCAGTTCTGGGTGCTTAGGCGCCGCAGTTCAATTGCACACCTTCTTTATTTTGCTCCAAATCTGATCCTTTTTTCACTCCTTTCACGATTTTTCATCCATTTGATTGTACCTAAAAGAAAAAAACACAAATAAGTCCCATTAAAATGCAATATCTCAAATATATGTATAAAAATGTGTACATAAATACTATATATTTTAGGTGTATTAACTACTCATATCTCATGGGGAAGAAACAACAAAACGTGGATTTATAGATAAATAAAAGTTTACAGGACAAGATAAAGCAAAATAAACAAAGTACACAACTTATCTTAAATTCTCTCAAGAATTCCTTCCAGTTTCTTTGAATCACTCACTCTCCCTACAATTCACTCCAAACTTACTTGGAATCTGTAGTGAAGAAGATATCCCTCACTTCTCCTCTTCTCCTCTAAATCTGCAGCAAGCCTTCAAGAACTTCTCCTCTCTAGGAAGAATCCACTTCTTCACAATGGACTCCCTTTTATTCCTCCTAAAATTCTCTCTTTTGAACCTCCAAAAGTTTCTTTAAATAAACCTCTTAAAATCCCCAAGAGTCTCTTCAAACACCTCTTCAAAATTCTTTCAAATTCATTGCATCTTCTAGATAATTGTCGTCGGCACTTAGACACCGGATCCTGACGCTTAGGCGTCATGCTCTCTATTGTCTGGCGCATAGGCGCCAGATCAACATCAGCCTTTTTGCTTCATTTGACTCTAATTTGCTCCATTTTTGCTATATTTGCTCCATTTAGACCATTTAGTGTACCTAAAACTAAAAACATCAAAAATACCTTTCATTAAAGCACAATATCATTAAAAATAGGCATTAAATGTACAAAGAAAAGCAAAATATTTTAGGGATGTCAAAATCCCCCAAACTTAATTGTTGTTTGTCCTCAAGCAACTTATTTCTTCTGAAAAATAAGTTAACATGTTTTAATATGTAAATGTGGTAGTCATGACTTTAGGAAAATCTTAATAACTTAGGTTAGAAATAAGACATAAGAATATTTTGCAATCAAGTCTAGGAATTCTAATTCTACTTTTCATTTCAAAAATTAATTGTAGTTTGAAAAACATAGGAGTCAGAAAAAAAAACAGATAGAATTTGAGAAACTTCCACTAGTAAAGATAAACTAATATTGCAAAAAATAAAAGCTAAAAAATGTAATTAAGTTTCTTTCTTTAAAATGATTCAAGTGAAGCCAATTTTTAAATAGGCATCCCCTCAAGCTTCTCCGTACTTTCACATATACTTTTCTTTTTATTCATTCTCTCTTTATTTTTCTTTTTCTTTTTTTTTTTATTTTCAGGATCATTTTCATTCCTTTCTTTTCTTTTTCTCAGTGAGGATTACTTTGTCAGGATCAGTCTTTAATGATTTTGAACTTCACTATCCTGCTCTTAAGGTTACAAACTCATCATATTTTTTTAATTTGATAATTTGCATTAGTTTTCAAAATATTTTTTGATAGTCTCAATTCTTTAAAGTATAGATCTAAGATCCTTAGGATTTCAAAAGACAATTTATTTTCTACTTTAAATAGTAAAATTATAGTTTTATTCTCTTTTACTTAATCTCTTAATTCCTAGAACTAACCTTTATGACCAAAAAATTACTTAAGTTTTACCACAACATTTATAGAATTAAAAATATACAGTTCTTTGAAAATAACACCACATACCTCATATTACTAAAAAAAGATATTTTCTTTGAATATAGTTTCTTAAGAACAATTAAAATTATGTTTTTCAAAAGTTTTTATCCCTCTCCCAAATTAAAATTTTTCTTATTAGATTAAAAAATTTTGAACTGAAAAGATAAAAGCGGGATGAAATTTAAAAAAAAAAGATTTTAATAAATAAAGGTTTAACATGCAAATATGTAAGTACAAAAAGCAGGTATACAATAGCAGTAGAGTGTAATTAACATGTATGTATCAAAAAGAAATTACTAAGTACAGGAGTTTTTCTAAACATTACACATGTACAACAATAACAGTATAGTAAAACAACTAGTAGTGCGACAACACAGAAAACAAGCAGTATAAACAACAAATAGTAATAAGTCCAAATTACAACAAGTTCACAACAACAACTTCTACAATGAAGATTTTAAGATATTAAACAAAATAAATAAAATAAAACAAATAAAATAATGATACTAATCTTATCCATCATCTCTGTCAGTCTCATCCTCAGTCTCTTTCTCATCTTGCTCCATATTTTGTGGACAAGTGAAAGGTGCATACTCAGGAAATGGGGGAAACTAAGCTGAATTCCCCTCTCCAACCAAATTGTGAGCTCTCATAATTTGCAACATGGATTCATGAACACTACTTCCAAAATTGCTCGCCCTCTAAAAATATTCATCAAAATGCTCCATGTGGGTCATCTGATCATACATCTGACCTTGATCAACAACAAATTCATCTTGAAACTCTTGATTTTGACGATATAAATCTTATAAAGTTACTTTAGATGTATCAGATGTATGGGAAGTAGAAGCCTTAAAAGTGGAAGGAGCATCTGAAGATCTAGTTCCAAAGTCAAACACTGAATGGTTCTCATAAGTAATAACAAATAGATCTATTGATAGGCTTCAGAGGTTGCACCTATTCTTCCCAACTCTCATATCTGACTCTTGATTTCTTACATAAAGTAAAAATCAGGGTAGGGAAACCTATTCCTCTTGTAGACTCACCTCAAGAAGAAATATTCTGATAAATTATAGAACCAATATTTATACTCTTCATGTGTTGGATGCAGAAATTCAAATATGCTCTCTCCTTGGTCGTGCAGAAATAAAATAGTGCCAAGCCTTAGAGGGTGCATTCAAAATTAATATAGAGAAGTTTACCTTATGATTGTTCTTAATTTTCCAAACTCCTCTTCTGTTAGTCAGAAATGCTATCACCTAATCCAATTATGAGTTAGAAGACTCAAATGAAGAATACTCACTGTTAAAAATATTTGGTAGCTTGAATAGAACATTTATGCACTTTGGAGTCACTTCAACTCTTCTTCCTCAAATTTAAACTTAAACATCAGAGGCTTAAGAGAAATTGGCTTAAAATTCCCGGACAATAGAAATTACTGCCACCGTGGTGAAGTAAGAAAAACTTTCCTAGTGTCGGGCTATAATCAAGCTTTCCACTATGCCCCCAGAATTGAGAAAAGCCCTCTCCCTAATCATCTTTCTATTCAAAAGGAGATTTGTATCTAAATTGAGCCTTTATATTGGAAAATTTCTCTGAATCAAACTTAAATCTTCCTTTTCCTTGCTTAGTTTTAGTAGCCATAATCTATAAAAAAATTCTAAAAATTTGCACATAAATTCTAAATAATTTTCTTAAACTCCCAACAAAAATTTTCTAAGGTAATAAACTTTCCACCATGGATTCATTACTTATTTCTTCCAAAAAAATCCAAAATTTTAGCACATGAGCAATGTGAGAAGAATCCATGATGAAAATTAAGAATTTTTGCATTAAAGTGAAACTCTTATCATGAGGAGATTAAATTCAAAGTTTTTAAGTCAAGAAATTGCTCCAAAATCTATTATTTGAGAAGCCCTAAGAAGCCTCTATAGTGTTTTTCATGAATCAGAGAAGAAGAAGAAGATGACGGCTTAGGTAAAAATCGGGTTTTTAACCTAGATTTTCAGTTCAGTTGAATCTACACTTTGGCGCCAAGATCTCGGGTTTCTGTCGCCTAGGCATAGTGCCCAGATTTTGTTTTTTCATTTCTTCATCAAATTTCAACAATGAGTGCTACACACCAAGGCATTACGAACCTTAGCAAGCTAAAGTCAACATGTTTAAACAACTTCAAACACCTAATTTTCATAAACACAAACAATCACTTCTATTTAAATATAAATCCAATCCTCATACAAACACTAATACATGACACTCACAATATTAAAACACAAATTATGATATCACTCATAGACTCTTAAACATTCAAACTCTCTAAATACTAGATAGCCTTCAAGCAGACTACAGAGCTATTGCTCAATCAAAGCCAAAAATTTTCAAACACACAACACAACAACATGCACATATTAAAGCTACTATGAAAAATCACTCTAAATTGTCATCAACCTCACTATCCACTTCTCTAATATCTCCAATCAATTGATGCACATAAAAGTTGTAGAAGGGAAAGTTTGAGAAGTCCTCAGAATCATCATTGATCCATCCATTCATCTTATATACCTGAACCTGTGCATCACAGATTACGACTGTATGATCTGACTGTTGTTTCATTTGTCAAGCTAGATGATTGAATTGATCAGTGATACTACTGATCCCGTTATGAATCATTGATATCTCTTTTATTTTCCCAAGTACTTCCAAGATACATGCCAAACTATCAGCACGTCGAGATGCTGACAATGTGGAAGGGTGTGAAGACTGATCTATATAAGAACTTCTTCTATGTGCGATATAAAGATTGATGTTGTCACACCTCATAATAGACTGGTCCACAGGCTTCCAAGGAAGAAGTATCTTCTCTCAACAATCATAAGGGACCTGGGTTTGACTACACAGTGAGAAAATAATTGCAGGGTGTCCAAGCCCAATTATAGATCCATTAAGTGCAACTCTAATGATGGATTTATAAATAAGTGCCCCCACATCAATAGGTCTTCCCGTCTGAATACAGTAGTTGAAGATTACACTTTCCTTCGTTACTTTCTTGATGTTTGTGGTAGGAAGTAGTTTGATAAAAATGAAGAAGTACCAAGGCATAGACGATGAATTTAACCTTGCAATAGGAAAACTGACCTTGGAATCGCTTTTGAATTTCCAACGTTCATCGGTGTCCATCAGAAATCTGAAGAACTCAACCAAATTGTCTCTAGTCGGAGTAAAGTTAGCAAATTCACAAATTGTCACGCTATCCACCAAGAACAACTCGTTGATTCTTGTGGGAGTGAAGGGTACTAACTTAATTCGAACATATACCAATCCCTAATTTAATCCATGAATATTTGCATAGAACTCCTTCACAACAGAAAGTATAGTAGCGACAGTGGTGTAGCAAAACACTTCCCAAAGTCTCTACACATAAATTGCGTCAATCTGCCCTCCACGCATGATGAATCCTCTTTCCTTTATTAATTTCTTTTTCACCAAATTTCTGTCATGAATTCTCTGCACTCCCTTGCTTATGAACTTCTTATGATCATAGACTCTAAGATTTGGACTTGCCAAAGCATTGCACTCCATGATTCTTATCATCTAGTGAAATCTCAAGACTTTTATCACTCTCAAATCTTCAAAAATGGTGAAGAATGAAATCATCTAGAGGTTTTAGGGGTTTAAAATGGTGAAAACCATCAGAAAAACCACAGAATCGCTCCATTTCACAAACCTGTAACTGTGATGCCTAGGCGCCAGGCTCTCAATATTTTGGATCTGAGGCAATAGATTTCGATGCCTAGGCGTCGGTGCACAATTAAGCACTAGTTTGCTAGAGGTCCAAATACACATCTTAATCTCCGCTAGTTCATGAGTTAAATTGTTTTTAAGTAGTAACAACACTTGTAAAACTCTGAAACTTAATCAAGAAAATACACATAAACAAATCTAAAACAACTAAACTCAATTCATTCTGATAACTATGGGTTGCCTCCCATAAAGCGCTTGGTTTAACGTCGTTAGCCCAAAGTATCCACATCTTACTCAGGTTGACCCAACGTTAGTATTTCATTAGATACAGATTTATTTTCATGAAAGTAAGGTCTCAGCCTATGTCCATTCACTTTAAAAATTTTATTACTTTTCAGATCCTTGATATACACAAAACCATAAGGTTAAAACTTTAGAAAAATGAATTGCCCCAACCCCCTAGACTTCAGTTTCCTAGGCAATAATTTCAATCTTGAATTGTATAGGAAAACTTTTTATCAAGGTTTAAGATTCTTTATTAAAATCTTTTGATCATGCCATAATTTTTACTTTTCCTTATAAATCATTGCATTTTCATAAGATTCATTTATGATTTTCTCAAGCTCATTCAATTGCAATAATCATCTCTCATCAGCATCTTTTAAGTTATAATTAAATTATTTGATAGCCCAATAAGCTTTATGCTCCAATTCTACTGATAAGTGACAAGCCTTCCTAAATATGAGCTTCTATGGGGTCATTCCTATAAGAGCTTTATATGCTGTCCAATAAGCCCATAATTCTCCATCCAGTCTATCAGACCAATCAATCTTATTAGGATTTATAGTTTTCTAAAAAATTCTTTTAATTTCTCAGTTGGACAATTCTGCTAAACTTCTAGTCTAAGGATGATAAGCAGTGGCAATTCTATGTGCAATACCATATTTTTTTACTAATGTTTCAATCTGCTTATTCCTGAAATGACTTCCCATCTGTAGTTATTACTTTTGGCATCTCAAATCTACTAAAAATATTTCTCTTTAAAAATTTTGCAACACTTCGAGCATCACTGTGAGGTAAAGCTACAGCTTCTATCCACTATGAAACATAGTCCACAACAACTAATATGTATATATTTTTGAAGGATGGTATAAATGGTCCCATAAAGTCTAAACTCCAAACATAAAAAATTTCAAACTCTAAAGTAAGATTGAGGTTTCATTTCTTCTAGAAGTATTACCTACCCTTTGACATCGATCACATGTTTTCACATAAGTATTAACCTCTCTAAATATTTTAGGATAATAAAATTCAGATTGTAAAATTTTATGTGCTGTTTCATCAATCCCAAAATGTTCCCCAAAATCAAAATCATGACATTTCTGAATAATTTGCTGATTTCTTTCATAGGTACACATCTTCTAATAATTTAATCCTTGCATTGTTTATATAGATATGGGCCATCCCAGAAGTAAGATTCTGCATCATGCTTACATTTTCTTAATTGTGGGCATGTCAAACCATAGGGTAAAATGTGACTAACTAAGTAATTAACTATGTTGGCATAACACGGAACACGTCAGTTACAATGTATAATTTATCATCAGGAAAATATTCATTAATTTAATTTTCAACGTAATCTGATTTTTTCGGTTCAAGCCTCGATAGATGCTCAACAATCAGATTATCAGTTCCCTTCTTATCTACTACCTCAGAATAATATTCTTTCATCAAAAAGACCCATCTGATTAACCTTGTTTTGCATCCTTCTTCAACATCAAATATTTAATAGCAGAGTGATCATTATACATTATACATTTAGTTCCAATAAGATAAAACCTAAATTTGTCAAAGGCATATACTATTGTTAATAACTCCTTTTTCATAGTAATATAATTAATTTAAGCTTCATTAAGAGTTTTAAAAGCATAATATATTACTTTGAAAATTTTATCATATTTTTGTCTCAAAATAGCCCCAATAGCATAATCACTTGCATCACACATCAACTCAAATTGTTTCCCCCAATCAGGTGAAATAATAATAGGAGCGGTGATTAATTTTTCTTTTAATAACTCGAAGGCTTTTGGACACTCATTATTAAAATCAAATAGAGCATCTTTTTCTAAAAGTTGGCATAGAGGCTTAGTAATTTTTTAAGAATCTTTGATGTATCGCTTGTAGAAACAAGCATATTCTAAGAAACTCCTAACTCCTTTCACTGTAGTGGGAGGAGGTAGTATAGCAATAACTTGAATTTTTTTTGGATCTACTTCCATACTATTTTTAGATATTTTATGTCCAAGTATAATTCCTTCTGCAACCATAAATTGATATTTCTCCAAATTGAGAACTAGATTTGTCCCTTCATAATGTTTTAATACTTTTTTTAAATGATTTAAACATTATTCAAATGAAGTGCCAAACACTGAAAAGTCATCCATAAAAACTTCTATTCCTTTCTCAATTAAATCCCACAAAATGTACATCATACATCTTTGAAAAGTTGCAGGTACATTGCATAATCCAAAGGGCACTATCTAAAAGCAAAAGTCACGTAAGGACTCGTCAATGTGGTCTTCTTTTATCCTCAGTAGCTATAGTAATTTGGCAATAACCTGTATATCCATCCAAAAAATAGAAATATCTGTGCCCTGCTAGCCTGTCTAACATTTAATCCAGAAAAGGTTGTCGGCACTATTTTTGGTGTGGGGTTTGCCCGTAAGAAGTTGTCGGTCATCGGAATTGAAATCCCGTTGTCCTCTTCGGAAGGACGTTTTTAAAAAATTTAGTTTTGAAAAAGATGAAGTCAAACTGACCCCATAATTTTCATAGTTTAGATGAAAGAGCACTTTATCTCAAATCATGTATCTATCCCGAAGGATGAACGCAAGAATTGAGAGTGAGGCTCGATCAAATAAACTAAAGAAAGTTATGACATCC
>NW_018252638.1:92231-117548 GCF_001263595.1 Phalaenopsis equestris
AGGTAATTTGGAGGTGCCTAGGGGCAAATGACCAAGTTAGGCATTTCACATAGAATTGGATAGATATCCATTCTAAATGAACCATGGATTAATGTATTGTGAAGATATGGTGAACCCTAGTTCCAAGTCAACACCCAGGGTCAATTCTAAAGCCAAGTAATCCTATAGGAACTCTTCTTGAATTCTCTCATAATGATCTTACCTACTAAATGCTAGAGGTTAAGCTCAATATGTGGAATTTCAAGTTGAGTAAAAAGAAAGGCTTTGAATTTCTAATAGTGAGGGTACCTTTTCTAGTTTTCTAAGACTAGTCAATAGGAAATTCCTATGGCTAGACCTAGGCTACTGAAGAAGTTTCTAGACCTCAACCAAAAGTGAGGTCAACAAAGGTAAAGGAAAGTGATCTTTCCTAGTGATGAGATTTAGATTTCTATAATCAATGCAGATTCACCACCTAGTGAATTTTTGAGTAGGAATTAAATTATTCTTTTCATTAATAAATACAATCACTCCCCCTTTCTTTGGAACACAGTGGATATGACTAACTTAAGCACTATCCAAAATAGGATAAATAATTCCATCATCTAACCACTTTATAATTTCTTTCTTAACAACTTCTTTCATAATAGGTTCAGTCTCCTTTAATGAGAATTGAACTCACTTAAATTACCATTTTGATTATTACAAACCTACCCTGAGATTGTATTTTAATGGGCTTAGTAGTGAACTACGCTTGATCCAAGATTGTTTAATGAGGTTTAAAAAAGATAATATAACTGATCACAAACATTTTGAAAACACTACAAGCCAAATTTTATCTGGAGTATAAAATCCTTAATGACTCTGGGTATGTCCTTCGGGGCATTTACTCACATAAATTTAAAAAAAAGCATTAAGTGACTATCTGGTTACCTACTCATAAGGATAATTAAAGTATCAAGGTTCACTTAGCATAGGGTGTATTAATTCCTTAAAACTAAATCTAAATTTGGATGATTAATTGAAAAATATAATAATATCAAATGGACTCAAAATGTTTCAAAGGATTTTAAAAGTTTTTTAGATTTATGACCTGAACATTTTAGAATCCCTTTGGATACTTTGAAGGACTTTGAACTTATTATTCTTTGTCCAAGAAAATCATCCATTAAAACCTTTAGGGATCCACCAAGTTATGACCTAGGACTCGGTAACTGCACCTTAAACTGGTTTTCTTAGTTTCCCTTCCAGCAATTTATTTAAATTTCTTGTAAAATTATATATATGTCGTAAGCTCTAACATTTTAGTGGAAGTGCGGCAAGATGATAGGTACACATTTATATTTTTGCAATGCAATTTCCTTTCCTTTTATTTTTTACATGTACTTGCTTTATTTATAAAATCTTTTTCAACATTGAAAGTTACAAAACCAATTTTCAAAAGTAAACAACATTTTTCAAAACCAACAAAACAATAATTACATAACACATCATTTTATTTACGGGAGTCCCTCGGATGAGGTAACCCACGGTTGTTAATAAGATCTCCCAAGTTTAAATTAGCTTAACAACTCATTTAAGCTAAGTAAATCCAAAAGAAAAAGTGGTAACAAAATGAGGAAACTTAGGGATCCTAATCGGTGTCGCTGTAATCAACTTTAACCCCCCAATATTGATTGAAAAAACCTGTCATTTAAACCTTTTGAACCATAGATTTTAGGATTGTTACTTCGATGAGGAGCTTGGAGCTAACTTCGAGGGAAACATTCTACAACAACAAGTGGATCTACAACAACAATCTCTTCTTTAGAATTAAACAACAAGTTTGTTGACCTCACTTTTGGTTATGGTCTAGTTTCCTCTCTAGTAGCCTAAGAACTAGCCATAAGACTTTCCTGTTGACTATTCCTAGAGGACTAGAAAAGGAACCCTCACCATTAGAAATTCTAAACCTTCCTTTGCACAACTTGAAGTTCCACATGTTGGTCCTAACCTCTATCACTTAGTAGGTGGGGTCAATATGGGGGAGCTCAAGGGGCATCCCCATAGGACTTCTTGGCCTTAGGGTTGACTCTGAGTGTTGGTCTAGAGCTAGTTCACCCACTTACACTCACTTTCACTCACATCCCACTAACAAACCTAAATCCAAACTTGTTGGCTTTGACCCATTAACCCTTTGGGAAACTCATGTAGATGGTCCCCTAGATCCACTAGCCCTAGGATAAAGTCTAGCTTAGACCAGTACATGAAGGACCTAATGTAGAGGATTCCATTGGTCCATGGCTCAAATAGGATGGTTGGCACCTCACCTTTACCAAAACACCCCCCTCACCTTTACCAAAACACCCCCAAATCCCAAATTTGACCAAAATTCCCAAAAGTACTCAACTCACTAAAATTGGTTCAAAAATCATCTCAAACCATTTGAAACTACCAAAATTGCCCAAACCTCTCCAAATCTACCCAATTTACCAAAATGCCCTCAAATTGGCCAAAATTACAAAAAAAAATCCTTGATGGCCCAAACTGTCCTAAAAACCCTAAAAATCATTTCAAATGTCTCCAAAACCAATTTGAACCCTTCAATTAAACCCAATTTGATCAATTTGACCAACTTTGGCCAAAAGCCCCAAATTGCCCTTAAAGGACAAATTTCTCCAAATTCACTCCAAATGTCAATCAATTTCATCCCAATTTTCCCTAATTTTTAATTCTAAACTCAAATTCATCATGCCTATGATCATTTCAAACCAAATTCAAGCTTAATTGACCCATTCTTTGAGCTCAATTTTGATCCAAACCAAAACCCCCAATTTTGACCATATGATCCAATTTCACCCAATTTAACCCCATAGCTTAATTCTTTAGTTTATTTAATCAACCCTCATTAGCAAGTGATGTGTCTATTCCTCAGGTTAGATGCACCATTTGTGGTGTTGTGCTCGTTTATTTAAACTATTGTTTATGCGGGATCAGTTCGGTCTCGTATTTCAAAATTAAAATATTACTTTCCAAAATTTAATATATTATATTAGGTCAAATATCTTTTTCCCAACAAAAAGGCGACCGAAAATTTTCTGGCAACTCAACTGGGGACTAGTTTCTCTCTCCATTATGAACAGAAAGTCTTGTCTTCATAAGTAATGTGTCGATGTCCCTCAATGACCAGATTATCCTTCTTCTATTTGCATGCTTTGCTCATTTCTTTCTTAAGCAAGTACGATCAACTCTTTTGGATTCCAAGACCGTCTATTTAGTCACCTTTAAATAGAGAAGTTCAGGATTCCTTTAGGACCTTACCTTTCTGTATGGGGTCGGACCCCTAATAGGTGTGTTGGTGGATTAGTTTCGCCTGGATATGTGTGTTATGAAGTTGGTCCTGCACTTGGTCTTAAACTTCACAGTTTCCTCATATCTTTTGGGTTTGGTTTGTTATTTTGTAAATCGAGCCAAGTCATTGCATCTTTTCATCTCTCGTTTAATCTAATTAAACCTCTCGACACTATAATTACAAGAACAAATGATGAACTTGAAAAACACCTATTAAAATTTAGAAAAATAAAATAAAATAAAAATAAGAGAGAGATGTGCCAAGTCCATAGAATGACCTTTGTTAATTTTTAGTGTTTGCAGTGAAATTACAAAGTGATGGCTGATACTAACCCTCATAACTTTTCCTTTGAAGCTACTACGATGGTGTTCCCTACTCTCACTTTTTCCTGCAAACTGCCTACTGATTTCAATGCCTGCAACATTGCACTGCTGATCAAGTTTGAGTCGGGTTTGATGAATTTGAGGTCGTACATAGAAAGGACCATTCGTCATCATGAAGGTTGCTGCTCCAGAAGTTCAAATGTCGTCCGCTAAGTTTGATTTGAACTGTCCTCAGGACTTCCCTATTTACAAGAAGGCAAAGATCGCTACCTCCTTGACACCCGTTAAGTCTATTTTCTCTGAATCCATCCACTTGAGAGTCGTCACACATATTGTCATTGGATTCACTGTTACCTGTTACTGTGCCTATCGTACCGTCTGTTAATGAAAAAGAAGTTCTGATTGAAGAAGATTCAATTTATGGATTCACTACTTCACTATCAGTATTTGAAACTGGTTCCAATTTAGGGGTTAAGCCGATGACTAAGTTGCAAAGAAGAAACCAAAATCAGAAGAATTAAAGGGCCGCCAGGGCCCAGACTATGGAGATAGCCCCTATTGGTGAGATTCCTCACCAGGAAAAACTTGGATTGCCTGAGATTGCTCCTCTCATATGATGAAGTAGGTTTCATTCGTTGATGGATACCATTGGGCATGAGAGCATCTATAGGATTACCGTTGCTCTACCATCATTGCAAGATCATGGTAACAATAGGGAGAGGCCCACTCCTATCACCAAAATCCACACAGTAT
Organism: Phalaenopsis equestris; assembly: GCF_001263595.1. NCBI lineage: Eukaryota > Viridiplantae > Streptophyta > Magnoliopsida > Asparagales > Orchidaceae > Phalaenopsis > Phalaenopsis equestris. The sequence goes on from NW_018252638.1 coordinate 96,618, forward strand.
TTGGATAACTAGCTGCCAAAGAGGGGTGTTCTGTTGCTGAGTTGCTCAAGCGAGTGGAATGCATAGTTTCATCCTAGATGAAGAAAGAAATCATGAAGGGAATCAGATCTATCCACGAGTTCCAGAGATTAGTTGAAGTGCCTCCAACCTGTTTTCTAGTCAGATTCTGGCTTGGAAGCCGTGTTGATAGCATTACCACCATCACTGATTCTACCATTGTTACTCTAAAGTTTGTAGGAAGTTGACCGGTTAAGTCACGACTAGGTCTGAGGATACCAACTACCACCATTCAAGAAAACTTCCCAAAGAAGGATAAAGGGAAGAGACCCATTACCGGTGTACTTGGTCTGCCCCATGGAGAGTATATTTCTCTTCGACATTCCGATGCCTCCTCTAAGATACTCCATCTTAAAGCATCAATGTCGATGAAAAGAGTGTGGGTACCCAAGGGTGTTGCACAAGTACATTCTGATGAGCCCGTGGTGTAGTTTTGTGGAATGAAGCGTAGGTTCAATGCGCCAGAGGTTGTTATCACCATTTTTACAAAGTCCGTCATACAACAGGATGATATTCAAGAAAGACCTTCGGATCTTGGAGAGAGCAATCGAAGAAAAGGTAGAGAGGCTCAGAGCCAAGATTGCAGAATTAGCTAAAGAGTGAGGAGTAGGTGTTGATGATGATGAAGATTTTGATTTCACGGATTATCTCGATGAGAAGTTTATGGAGATTAATGTCGTTGAAACTAGGGCCGCTACATATGTGCATGATGCTCCACTTTCTGGTGAGGAGAACACCACGGATGACTTGCAAAAGGCCATCCAACTAAGAGATGAACAGATCATACAGATGGAGAAAAGGATGGAAGATATGGCCGCCACCATAACTGTCATGACTACAGTGCACGAGCAGTCTCAGTCACAGCAATTAGCTTCACCGGAGGTTAATCTGTTTGAGGTTGTGCATATTACATACGATAGAAAAGAGGTCATTTTTGTCAGTAGAGACAAACTACAGAAGAAAGATTCAGTCCAAAATTTGGTACCAGAGAAAGACAACAAGCAGATGGTGGAACAACAAGTGAGGGAGGCCTTAGTTTAGTCTAAGGTTGGTGCATCAATTTCAAAGGATAGACCTCACCCAGAGGAATTTGATGTCGTGCCTTACCCACAGGGCTTTGTGTCACCAAACTTTAAGTCATTTGACGGAACCAGAAATCCACGTTAGCATATAGCCCACTTCAGAGCCAATTTTTATAATGCCGGAGGCAATGAAGCATTGTTGTTCTTCCAATTCGTTAGTAGTTTGTCAGAGATAGCAATTGACTGGTATGTTGAGTTGCCCAATGGATCAGTAAAGACATTTGTCGAGTTGGAGCACTTGTTTATGATAAGGGTTGCCAGAGCGTAACATCATGTCACCATAGGGGATCTCATGGTGAAATGACAAAAGCCTAACGAGACCTTGATTGCCTATATCTTGAGGTGGAAAAACATGAGCATGAAGAGTGAACAATAGCTACAGGAACATCATGCGATTGAGATTCTACTCAAAAGCATCCATGGACCAGTAGCTTTCATGCTCATAAGACTCACAATTAAGACTCACAATCAACTCACAATCAAGTTGTTTGAGAAACTACACAGCAAGGCCAATAACTTGCAGGAGGAGGTTAAGCATATGGAGTTCTAGGAAAAGATTGAAAAGTCCAGAGCAGTAAGATATTTGAGAAGAAATCAGGGCAGTAGTGATACACGAAAAAAATGTTGTTTTCGGTATATATTTTATGCTTATTTTTTGTGATATTGTACTTTAAAGAAGGGTATTTTCATGTCTTTGTCATAGGTTTATCAATTTTAGGAATTTGGAGTAAAAGTAGAAAAAATGGTGAAATTTGGACCCAAAATAGTGAATTTTGGGAATTTTGGTGCAAGATGTGCTAGATTGGTGCTAGAAGAGCCATTTTACAGAGAGATGGGGCCTGATGCGCTAGATTGGCGCCAGAAGTGCCATTTGACAGAGAGCTAGCGCCAAATGTGCTAGGGTTGGCGCCTGAAGTGCCAAAACCCATAACAGTGTGGTCTTAAGTAAGTTGGCGCTTGATGCACCAGAACCAGAGCCAGATGCGCAGGGATGAATTTTAGAAAATTAAGGCTATTCGAGATGAATTTTGTGCAAATTTTGAAAGGGATACTTGTTCTAAACACCCCTTGGAGTGATCCAATGCATCTAAACATTTTGGAAGGTTCTTTTATGAAGAGATATGTTTCTTGGATCAATGGACATGTCTTTGGACATGTCTTTTGACAATGGACATGTCTTTTGAATTCAAAAGGGTTAACTTTTGGAAAGATTTTTTTAGGGAATTTTGAAATCTTTTTGGAGGGAGACAACCTTTAATAAAAGAGAGGTTTTGGAGAGTGTTTAAGTGTGGTGTGTAAGGGGAGAACAAGTGAGTTTGAGAGAAAGAGAGAAAGTCAAGGGCTTGGAGATTTTCTTCAAGAATTGTTAAAGGAGAGGGAAGGTGAGAGAGTTGTTCTTCATTCCATTTCTAAGAGAGAACTGAGAGTACTTGTAAAGAGAGAAAGGCTTGAATAGAACTTCTAGTGATTTTCATGAGAAGGATTGTGAGATAGGTTGTGTCTTTTATTTCTTTTATTTTGTAAACTTGTCCTTATATATAAAATCCATGTTTTGTCTTATCCTTCTCATGAATTCTGAGTAGTCTTCTTTATCCTTCTCCCTACTTCAAGATATGTTTTTGTGAAGAATTGATTTTTTTATATGATTTTAAATGTCAATAATTTGTGATAATTTGAACTTTCATCTTCATTTACTTTTCGATCTGGCCAATTGAAATGTTATAATGTGTTGAGAAACTGTCGGTGATATTTTTGGTTGGAGGAGTTGCCCGTAAGAAGCTATCGGTTTCCGAAATCAAAATCCCGTCGCCCGCTTCGAAAGGACATTTTAATTTACATATATATTTAGTTTTAGAAAAATATGAAATCAAACTGACCCCATATCCCCATATTTTTCATAGTTTAAATGAAAGTGCACTGTGCCTCAAATCTTATATCTATTCCGAAGGATAAACACAAGACTTGAGGATGAGGCTCGATCAAATAAACTAAGGAACATATGATGTCTATTTGGTATGTGAAACTTTTATATTTGCCGACAAGTTCCCCTATTTAATATAAATAATTAAATATGGTTTATATTAAGCTGGGTTTGAGAAAAGCTTCCTATAAGAGCAAGCCCCTATAGTTAATTACATCTTAAATGACCAAAGTCACTTAAGAAGACTCTCGATAAATACCAGGAAATATTATCTTCAAGGAATTTCAAAGGGTAGGACTTTTCAATAAGATCGGACGTAGAGGTGTGAAAGAGGATTAGTTCAAATTTGGAAACATTTTGTTGTAAAGTCCAAAGGAGGAAGAAATAGAGGATGTCATGGATTCAGAGGGGAACCTCGGTGACTTCCCTAGCTATCCTAATGTTTGGCTTTAGTTTTGAGAAGAAATATTTAGGTGTTTCATCCTGCCAATTTTATTAGTTAGAGCTTACATTCGTGTGAAACGATCACATAAATAGCTTGGAAGATATGAGGATTTAAGATAAGATGAGGATTTACGTTGCATAAGCAAGCAACCTCGAAGTCCTATGGCTTTGTTGTTTAATTCTAAAGAAGGAAGTTGGTTTAGTTGGGGAAGATAGGTTTTGCTGTTGAAGATGGCCGTGCTGCCCACCATGCTATCTCTAAGCTCCTTGCTGCGTCGAGTTTGAGTTTTGTAGTGTGTCAAGTTATAATATCAAATCAGGTGGCCCTACGGTTGAAGTTTTTTAAATTTTACGGGGGCATGTTAAAGTTGATTAGAGCGACATCGGTTAGGATCCTACGGTTCCCTCATTTTGGCACCACTATTTTCTATTGGATCCACTTAGTCTAAATGAATTTACTAAACTCAACTTAATGAGTTCCATAATTTCATTTAGACCGTGGGAAGCCTCGTTAGCAACCGTAGGTTACCTCCTCCGAGGGATTCCCGATCGTCCGATAGAAACATCTTAATTTTGTTGCAATTGTATTTTTGTGTGTGTTTGGTTTGTTTTATATTATATTTTGAATGTTGTGGTGGTAAATTTTATCTTGATTGATTTTAGTTTTAGTTTTGGTTTTGGTTTTGCGGCTATCCTGATAGTTTTAGTTTTCATGCAGGGTAACATCATTTTTTAGCAAGCAAATTTGTTGGTATAAACGTACAAATGAAAGTACAAGAAAGACAATGCTAAAAACTGTAAAAGCGTACCTGGCGAGTCTTCTCGTTCCACCACCTGAAACTCAAAAAGCATGTTAAGGTAGTTTATATGAAATAGGGAGGTAAAATTTTGACGATCTATCTAACCCTAGGTCATATCTTGGTGGGTCCTTAGGAGCTTAATTAAGGATGATGTTACCAAGAAAAATATATATTAAGTTTAGCAGATCTCCGAGGTATCCAACAGATCTAGCGAAAGAAGCACATCCATGCTACTCTCTCGCTGCCTAATGGAAGATCCCGAGTTCCTTTAAACTTATTATGTTGCTTAATAATTCATCCTATAAAACACCCAAATGCTCAATGAACATTGATGTATCAATTATCCTTACGAATAGGGTAATTATCATATGTAATTTAATTTTGAAAATTATGTGGGTGAAGACCCTTAAAGAGGCAAGTTAGTGTTATTGGAACACTTCACCAAATTTTGATCCTAATTAGGCTTTTAGTGCTTTGAAGATGTTCTAATTTTCAATGATATTTACTTTTCTAATCCTCATTTAAATGAAACTTGATTTATCCTAAGTCATTACTAAGCCCTTAAGACCAAAGGAAATTAATCATAAAATTGCATACATTGCATTTTACATCTACATATACATAGAAAATCAAGATCAAGTTTTTAGTGTCATTACCGGGGAATGGAGGAGGAAAAACATAATAGTAATTTGCAAAAATATTTTCAAAAGAAGTTTTTAGAAAATAAAAATTTTAGTAAGTCTTACTTAAACTTTAAGATTTATTTTAGGAATATTGTACTGTCATTTTTATATAAAGTTCTTGTTTGTGTGTTTTTATTTTTTGCTTTATTTTAGTTTATGTTTTTTATAATATTGTATGCATAGTTCAAGTTCCACAGGACTTGTGCCATATGATTCTAAATTAGAAAGAACTATTAAAAAATTTAAAAATTAAAAATTACTGAAAAATTTCAAGAAATGGCAAATCAAAATAAACAAAATGTTGAAGAGTTTAGACCTTTAAGAGATTATGCAAACCCTATGGTGGATGAACTTCATTGTAGTATTCAAAAACCCACTATAGTGGCTAATTCATTTGAGCTTAAACATGTTATTATCCAAATGGTATCAAATAATCAGTTTGTGGGAGCACCAGCTGAAGATCCAAATTTACATCTTTCCAATTTTCTAGAATTATGTGCTACATTTAAATATGATGGTGTATTAGATGATACTATAAGACTTAGATTATTTCCTTTCTCACTGAGAGATAAGGCTAAGATATGGTTACATTCGTTATCACCTGGATCTATCAGAACTTGGAGTGATTTAGCACAGAAATTGCTTGCTAAATATTTTACACCATCAAAAACTGTGAAGCATAGAAATGATATTACATCTTTTTGTTAGTTTGAAGGGGAATCTCTTTATGAAGCATGGGAATGATTTAAAGAACTCTAAATAAAGGGTCCACACCATGCTATACTAGATTGGTTAATAATTCAAACTTTTTATAATGGATTAGTTGGATCTCTTAGATCTATTATCGATGTCAATGATGGTGGTTTCATTGATGTCAAAACCACTTCATGATGGTTGTTCTTTAATTGAATAGATGGCTACAAATAATTTTCGATGGCCTTCTGAAAGATTAAATCATAAGAAAGTAGCCAATATTCACAAAACTGATGCTTTTGTCATGTTAGCAAATCAAGTTGCTACAATTTTAAGGAAGTTAGACCAATTTGGAATGATTTTTTCTCAACCGATTCCTATAATTCAAGAGAATTTATTAAGCCAAATGGTAGATTCTCAAGCATCATTATAAACTTTGAATGTCATAAACAATAAGCAGAATAACCCATATTCAAATTATTATAACCTATGTTGGAAGAACCATCCCAACTTTAATTGGAATAATGTTACGGGTGGTAATAATCAACAATGGGGGAACAATCAAGTAAACCCATTGGGAAACTGGAACAATCAAAAGAGTAGTAATTATAAACTTACTTATCCTCCAGGTTTTAACAGGAATCCATAATTTAAGGAGAAGAAGTTGTCTATAGAAAAAGTGGTGTTACAAATAGGAAATCAATTACAAAGCCAAAAAGCTACAATTAGAAATATTGAGAATCAATTGGTACAAATAACAAATTCATTAAGTAATAGATCCCAAGGAACACTTCCTAGTAATACATAAATAAATTTGAAAGAGCAGAATAAAGAGCTAATAAAACCCGTTCAACTTAGAAGTGGAAGAGAATTGGAAGGGAGAGTTCAAAAAGAGACTGAAGTAGAGAGAGAAGAGATTGAAAAACCAACATAGGACAGTCCAAAAGGTTTAGATAGACATATTTCTCCACTTAAAGTTGATTTGGAAAAACCACCACCTCCATTTCCTCAGAGGCTTTGACAACAAAGGTTGGACAAGCAATTTTCAAAATTTTTGGAAAATTTCAAGAAGCTTACAATTAATATTTCATTTGTTGAAGCTATAGAACAAATGTCAAGCTATGTGAAGTTTATAAAGGATATTCTTAATAGGAAAATAAAGTTTGAAGATAATGATATTGTTGCACTTAGTGAGGAGTGCAATGCTATAATTCAGAAAAAGCTTCTTGAAAAGCTTAAAGATCTCGGTAGCTTTATAATTTCATGTGCAATAGGAGACTGGGAAAGCTTTATGTGATTTAGGAGTAAGCATCAACCTTATGCCATTATCAATATTTAAAAGATTAGGATTAGAAGAAATAACCCCTACTACCGTAACTCTGCAATTAGTAGATCATTCGATAATATATCCTAAAGAAGTTATAGAAGATGTCCTAATGAAAGTGGATCAATTTATCTTTCCTATTGATTTCATTGTGTTGGGTATGGAGGAAGATAAGGAGATACCTATCATTTTATAGAGACCTTTCCTAGCCATAGGAAGAGCAATGATAGATGTGCGAAAAGGAGAATTAACTATGTGAGTCAATAATCAAATGGTTACATTTAATATTTCCAAATCAATGAATTACTCTGCAAAAGCAATTACTCTGCAAAAGCTAAATGCAAAAGCTAAAGATAATGAATGTTATAGAATGGATGTTATAAGATATTTAAGTGAAATCCATTTCAAAACAAATTATGAAGAAAAATCAGTGATGAAAGAGTTGGGACACGAGCAAGAATAGGAATTAGATCAATATGAAAATGTATATAAGGAAGATTTGAACTATGTTCAAGAAAGTTTTAAAGTTTTGGACACAACAAAAAAAGATACATCTTTTTGTCCATCAATTGAAAAACCTCCCGAGCTTGAGTTGAAGTTGCATCCTGAAAATTTGAAGTATGAATTTTTAGGTGATTCCTCTACATTACCTGTAATAATTTCCTAAAAATTAAATATAGAAGAAGAAGAGAGTTTGATGGGAACTTTAAAGAGTTATAAGAAAGCCTTTGAATGGACAATTGTTGATAGAAAAGGAATCAGCCCTTCAATTTATATGCATAGAATTCATATGGAAGAGAACTGCAAAGCCAGAGCTGATCCTCAAAGGAGATTGAACCCTATTATGAAAGTTGTTAAGAAAGAAATTTTAAAGTGGCTAGATGCTGGAATTATCTACCCTATTTCAGATAGTGCATGGGTTAGTCCAATTCACTACGTTCCTAAGAAAGGAGAAGTGACTGTGACTTTGAATGAACATAATGTGTTAATGCCCACAAGACAAGTCACACGATGAAGAATATGCATTGATTATAGAAAATTAAATCTCACCACTAGGAAAGATCATTTTCCACTACCCTTTCTAGATCAGATGTTGGACAAACTAGCTGGGCATAAATACTTTTGTTTTCTGGATGGATATACTGGTTATCACCAAATAAAAATAGCTCTTGAGGATCAAGAGAAAACAACTTTTACCATTTCTTATGTTACATTTGCTTTTAGAAGAATGCCCTTTAGTTTATGTAATGCACCTACTACATTTCAAATATATAAGATGGCTATTTTTTGTGATTTGAATAAAAAAGGGATTGAAGTTTTTATGGTTGAGTTTTTGGTTTTTGAAACTTCATTTGAATCATGCTTAGAACATTTATCAAAAGTATGCTGTGAAGAAGAAAATTTAGTACTTAATTGGAAAAAATGTCAATTTATGGTAGTAGGGGAATAGTTTTGGGACATCAAATTTCAGAAAATGGTATGGAAGTAGACCCTGCAAAAATTTAAGTGATCACTAATTTACCTCACCCAATAAGTGTGAGGTAAATTTGGAATTTTTATCAGGACATGCAGGATTCTACAGGTGATATATTAAATACTTTTCAAAAATTTCTAAGCCTCTATGTCATTTACTTAAAAAAGATGTGATTTTTAATTTTGAAAGATGTGATTTTTAAGCTTTTGAATTATTAAAAGAAAAATTAGTATTTTGATAAAGAGTTTATTAAAGCTTTTGAATTATTAAAAGAAAAATTAGTTACTGCACCAATTATTGTTTCACCAGATTAGAAAAAACCTTATGAATTAATATGTGATGCTACTAATTATGTTATTGGAATTATTTTAGGATAGAATCATGATAAGATTTTTAAGGTTATTTACTATGCTAATAAAACTCTTAATAAATCTCAAATTAATTATACCACAACTGAGAAAGAGTTATTAGTAGTAGTATATGCTTTTGATAAATTTAGATCATACTTAGTTGGAACTAAATGCATAGTGCATACAGATCATTCTACTATTAAGTAATTAATGAAAAAGAAATATGTAAAACCAAGTTTAATAAGATGGGTTCTACTTTTGCGAGAATTTGATTTTGAAATAGTAGATAGGAAGGGAGTTGAGAATCAAATTGTTGATCATCTGCCCATGCTTGAATTAGAAAAACCACTCTGTTTTGAAAAAGAAATTAATGAACATTTTTTAGATGAAGAATTGTTCAATGTTAATGAGTGGCGTGTTCCATGGTATCCCGACATTGTGAACTTCATGGTTAGTGATATTATACCATGTGGAATGACATACCAATAGAAGAGGAATTTTGTATCTGGAGCTAAGACTTATTTTTGGGATGACCCATTTTTATATAAACAAGGAAAGGATCTTATTATTCAAAGATGTGTGCCTTTAGAAGAAACTTATGAAATTATCAAAAAATGTCAAAATGCTAATTTTTTGGTACATTTTGGTGTTGATAAAATAGCATACAAAATTTTACAATCTGGATTTTATTGGCCTACAATCTTTAGAGATGTTAATGCTTATATCAAAACTTGTGATCGATGTTAACAAGTAGGAAATATTTCTAGGAGTAATGAGATGCCCTTCAATTATGTGTTAGAAGTTGAGATATTTGATGTTTGGGGATTAGATTTCATGGGACCATTCATACCATCTCTCAGAAATTTATATATATTGCTAGCAGTAGATTATTTATCCAAATAAATAGAAGTTGTTGCTTTACCTCGATGTGATGCTCAAAGTGTTGCAAAGTTTTTAAGAATGAATATATTTTGTAGATTTGAGATGCTAAGAGCAATCATAACAGATTGGCGGAAGTAACTTTAGAAATGCAATAATTGAGAAATTATTAAAAAAATATCATATAAATCATAGAATTGCTACTTCTTATCATCCTCAGACAGATGGTTTAGCTGAATTATCCATTCGTAAAATTAAAAGAACATTGGAAAAATCTTTAAATCTAACTAAAATGGATTGGTCAACTAAACTTGACTATGCTTTGTGAGCTTATAGGACTGCATACAAAACTTCTATAGGAATGTCCCCATATAGGCTAATATTTGATAAAGTGTGTCACTTTCCAATTGAACTTGAGCATAAAGAATATTGGGTAATTAAAGAGTTTAATTACAATTTAAAAGATGTTGGTGAGAAAAGGTTATTGCAATTGAATGAGCTTGAAGAGATAAGAAATGAATCTTATGAAAATCTAGAAATGAATCTTATGAAAGTGCTAAGATTTACAAAGAAAAGATGAAGATGTGGTATGATTGGAGGATTCTTACTAAAAGTTTCAGCCAAGGCAATAAGTTTTGCTTTATAATGCAAGGTTATTTCCAAGCAAACTTAAGTCCAGGTGGATGGGCCCATTTTTTGTGATGAAAGTTTATCCCTATGGAGCTGTGGATATCAAAGATTCTAAAATTGATAAAATATTCAAAGTGCAAAGTGAATGGTAAGTGAATGGTCACAGGCTAAAATTTTACTTTTTAAGTGAGCAACTTAAATTAAAAGATTTTCTGATGTTGGGTCAATCAAAATAAGCACTAGTTACGTCGGGCTGATGACATTAAACCAAGTGTTCTGTGGGTGTTCTGTGGGAGGCAACCCATAGTTATCTGTGTGTTTATTTATATTGTTATGTTGTTGTGTGTGATTTAGAAAAATTCTGGTAGTATTTTGACCATATAATGAGTCATATAATGAGTTATAATGAGTTAGTGATTATTTTATGACCTTAAAAGATGACTTAGCATGCTAGAACAAATGTTTGGACATTAAGTTGACCTGTGCTAAATTGAACTCTGGTGCTTAAGCTCCAAGATCCGGCGCTTAAGCGCGACAGTTAAAAAAATGTGTGAATTTGGTTTCTAGAACTTTTAACCATGAATTGGTTGTCTTGAACATGTGAGAACAGTTCTAGGACGTGCCTAAGAGTTATGGGAGAGGTTTAGAGCCTATAAAAAGAGAGGTATGAGTAGAAATCTCACCACACCTTCATTTAAACCTTAAATTCTAAGTGAAAAGAGAGAAGTTTTGAAAAATGGCATCTTGGTAGAGCGATTTGAAGAAGAAGGAGGAAGCAATGAGAAAGAAGTTTATTAGTCGGTGTGCACAAGAGATGTATCATGGTTTCCTAGCCATTAGTATCGAAGGAATAGCGGAGAACATCACTAAAATTGAGGCTAACGTGAGCAAAAGTGATGGAAGTTAACGCACATCTGGATCATATGAGATGGCAGCTTAAGATGCAGTTTAGCCATACCAGTTTTATAGAAGAAGCAGATAAGGCAATGTATCTGAAGAACAAGTGGATTGAAGAAGATTCAACTAGAGTTATTAATCATTGTTTGTTCTTTCAGATATACATTCCAAATTCTGAAGGAGAGACTAACGATAGGCCAGAATTTGTTCCATCGACTAGAGATTGGAATTAAGTTCATGATTTAGTGTTTATGTGTTTAGTGTTTTTTTATGTTAAGAGTGTTTTAATGTGTGTTGTATGTTATTAAGATCTAGTATTATGTTTGGAAATTTTCTCATCTAATATTATTTGGATTCAGAGTTTCTGATTTAAATGTGTTTGTAATCATTCGTGAATTAATATAAATGTTTTTTTGTGTGAAATTTTGTGTTATTTAGTGTTGAATCAAATTAGTTAACATTGGTGAATCCTGAGTAAAAGAAAAGATAAGAGCGGAGGAAATAGTTATTTACAATGCTTTGAGACCATATAGGGTTGGTTGACTTAGGCTAGGAGTGCATATCACTTAAATCAAATAAATCAAAATGTGTGCTCTGGCACCTAAGCACCAAAACCCGTGCTTAAGCACTGCCTAAACCGAAAGACTAGCACCTAAGCGTTGAACCATTAGCGCTTAAGCGCCGGTTCACAAAAACTGGTTTGGGAACGATTTTAAGTGAATTTTTGGGCCTAAAAACACCATTATTACACCTCTCTTCACCTTCTTCATGGGGCAACACCCTATTTAAAGATTTCTTGGTGGATTCAAGCCAAAATTGCAAGATTTGATCTTCATGAGGTAAGAGCTTCACTTCTATGCAAAAAAATTTTATTTTCACCATGTATTCACCATGTATTTTGATTTTCACCATGTATTTTGAGCACATTCATGAGCTACCCAAAAATCACTATTCATGGTGAAAATTTGAGAAAAATTGATGGAAAATGCATGGACTTGTTAGTTTAAGCTTTTAGGAGTTGAGTTTAGTAATTTGGTGTTGATTGTGAAATTTAGTTTGAATTTTATACATTTTTTAGAAAATGGCACCAAGAATGAAGAGAAGCAACTGGAAAACTCCATTTGATTCAGGTAAATTTGTCAATTCGAGAGCTCGGGATTGATATAGTGATGCATTGCATTCAAGGAAATTAAATCCTGAGTGATGTTTCAAAAATCCAGATGAGCTGTTGAAGAGTTGATTGTTAGCCACCAGTGGGAGCGATTCTATTATTTTTCTGCTATGGCCGTGATTTCTGTGGTATAAGGGTTCTATGCTAATCTCTCAGAGGTTGATGAGGAAGGAGTCATAGTGAGGGGGAAGACAGTACCATTTTCTCCTAAGGTAATTAATCAGTTTTAACATTTGCCCCTGAGTACTTTGTGTTTTTATTCAAACTATAGTCCTACTAAGGAGGAGCTAGAGGAGATTAATTCATATTTGACTGCTAGGAGAGAATTATGAAAAATTACAAATGAAAGAAGAGTAAACTTTTCTACTTCAAAGTTGGATGCCACTGCAAAGGCATGGCATTATTTTATTTCTGCTCGTCTGGTGCCTACAAATAATTTAAGTAAAGTGACTTGAGATAGAGCAACCTTGAACTACTGTATTCAGTAGTCCAAGCCTCTTGATTTTGGAGGATTGAATTAGGGAGTTATTATGAGTTATGTTGTCACTGCTACTACTGTAGGTTTGGGATTCGCTCCTTGATATTTTCTTTATGCGAGTAGGCTGGTGTTAGATATGACAGTTGTCAGGAGATCTTACAGCCACTGAAGCCCATTACCAGTGTGAATGTGAAGACTTATTCACATCATTCTATTTTTGGTTGGAAGGGTAGATTCTCCAACAGTTATGTTACCTCTATTTCACGCGCTTCTACTTCACATGCTTCTACATTACAGGGTCAGACTTCTGGATCTGATTCTCAGTCACAGCTTATGGAAACAATATTAAATATTGTTATTTATACCAATGAAAAGGTATCAAACTTAGAGCATTTTGCAGACCATATGGATGGGTATCTGAAGAGACAAAGTGATTATGAGGAGGAATACAACATAGCTATGGAGCATCTCAATAGAGGTAATCGAGATGTTTATTTCCTCTGTATCCTAGATATCCACTATATGAGCCTACAACTGTTTAGCGTAGTGATGATAGTGATGAAGAAGAGGGTGATGATTAGTTGGGATCTTTAGTTCTATTTTATGTTTCTAGTTTTTGTATTTTTATGAATTATGGATGGTGCAGGTATTCTGTACTTTTTTGTGATGTTTTTAGTTGTGATTGTAAAGACTGCTAGTTTTTATTATGTTGTGTTTTGTTTCGTACACATTCTGTGATGTATTTATGTTTAGTGAGTAGTTATTATGTGTGGTAATAATTGTTTTAATTGTGTTGTTGTATTTAGTTAGTGTTTGTTGAACTTAATTCTAGAATCTTAGAAAGGTTTAAAATTTAGCTAACTTGTTACTTAAAGCTGCATGTTTAAAATTTTTAATTTAATACTAATTATTTTTCTTTATGTTACAATCATGTATGTTTGTTAGTGTGTTTATTTACTTTTATGTTATACTCCACTGGATAGAAGTCTGATGAATCTCTGTATTTTAAGTAAATTAAAATTTGATCAATTAAGTTTTTACTCCTATTTTTAATTTTTGTACTTGCATATTTAGGATATAAAAATTCTTGCAAGCATGTTATAGTTAGTTTTCATTCATGCTTATTTATATATACTGCTAAAATGTTTTATTTCTATTAAAAAATTAAGTTTGGCGAGATGAAAAATTTTAAAGATACTTAAAAGTTTATTTGTTCTCAAACGTAATTCAAATAAATTTGATTTTAATTTGAAAAATGATTATGTATATAAAGTTATATTAAAAGTTATATTATAGATTTGGAAAGTAAAATTTTGAATATAAAAATGAGTAAGATATTCTAGTTAAAATTCATAGTAATGAAGAAAAACTTAAATTAAACATAAGTCTAAGAAGTGTATAGTAACACTTAAATTAAATATAGTGTAGAAAATATTAAATATAGTGTAACTATCTTTAGTAGGAAAAATTGTATTTTTGAAAAATTTTGAGATTTAGACTTTTATTTTCAAAACTTAAATTTCTTTTATTGAAATTAATTTTCAAAAATATTATTATATTTTTAAGTATTATGATTATTATATTTTTAAGTGAAAGAAAAATATCAACTCTTTGCTTTAGGAAAGGAAGAGTGGAATTCAAAACCATTAAAGTTCTATCAAGATATAGTAATCCTTGTCCGAAAAAGAAAATAAAAAGAAAAAGAAAAGAAAAAAAAATTTGAAAAAGGGAGGAGTAGCTTGAGGATTAGTGCGTAATCAAAAATTGGTTCCACATCTGATCTTTTTAAAGTATAAGACTTGAGAAACACTTAAGCTTAAGAATATAATATAGTGAGTAAGAAGATGCTTAATAAAAATTTTTAAGTGGAGTTGATAAAATGCCTAAACTCTATATTTGAAAAATCTACAATATTTTTAATTTAGATAGAAACTCATATTTTCATATTTCTTAACATTAAAAATTTCTAAACTTTAAGTTGGTCACATTTATTAATATTTTTTCTAGATTGGACTACTATATTTCTACATTAAAATTTTGGTAACTCCTAAAGACACTCATATACATTATCTACTTATGTTGGTTTTTAAAGATTGAAAGGTCACTTTAGGACAAGTAACATCTTAAGTTGGGGGATTTTGATACACCTAAAATATATAGTGTTTTTATACACGTTTGTATACCTATTTTTGAAATATTGCGCTTTAATGAAAGGTATTTGTGTGTTTTTCTTTCAGGTACAATTAAATGGATGAAAAATGCTAAAAAGAGTTAAAAAGGGTCAAAGTTGGAGCAAAAATAAAGAAAGGTGCAAAAATAAACTGGGGCGCCTAAGCGCAGATACCCCGCGCTTAAGCGCCAGAAGTAGTTACTTGATGATATATTTAATTTGAGCATATTTTTGAAGAGGTGTTTGAAGCAAACCTTGATAAAAACGTGGGGAAAAGTCCATGGACGTCAAAATTCATTCAATTGGCTTTTGAGGAGGCAACTTCTAGAAGATTCATTGAATAGAGACACATTTTTGAAGAGACACCAAGGCACCTTTTAAATTTTTATTAAAGAAAACTTGGATCATCAAAGCCAACCGCCAGAGGTCAGCAACCCATCAAACTTTACAGCCACCATCGATGTCGTCACCGCTTATCACCCCTGCCATCGCCGACCACCTTTATTTTATTTTATTTTCTTTTATTTTAAGTGTTAGTTTGTATTGTGAGAGAAGGAAGAGAAATCAAAGGAACTTCAAGACATTTGGTGGAGAGAATTTGAGATAAGTGTTTATTTTGTGTTTACACTTGGTTTTAATTTAGATTTCTTGTTTGTGTGCATGATTTTTACTTTTAAACTTATGTGTGGTTATGTCTTCTCCATGGATTCTGAGTAGTTTTCCTTATCTTTCTCTTTAAATGATAAGTGATTAAATATTTAAAGGAAGTTGTGTGAAGTATTAGACTTCATTGTTGGAAGAAGTTGTGATGATTTGAAAACTTGCACTTCATTTACTTCTTAATTTGGCCAAACAAGATGTTAATGCTTGTTGTGAGAACATGTAAGATCCAAGATGGTATTGTCTCAGTCAACAAATGGTGTGAATCACAAATTGATTTCATGAATGAGAATGTAGTTCATGGGGTTGAGCGCAAATAAGTAAGGAAATAAACTTTTAAAGGGTGTAGAATTAGAGGACATTAGAGTGACAGGCTGAAGCCCTCAAATTGATTTATACTCTTAGGTTTTGATATGAGATATTAACCCCAAAGTGGAGGTAAAGGAGGGAACTCTAGAGTGAGAGCTATTATCTTCCCTACCTAGTCTGTCTTCAAGAATATTCAACCTATAGATTAGCCAATATTCTTTATAGCATCTCTAGTAAGGGTAAAGAATATTATTGCTCCTATTTGGCAGAACACATTTAATATACTTCCACAACAAAATTTCTATATTTATCACTGATGAAGATATTTTATTTATATTGTCTTCATCTTGCAAGTATTTTAGTTAAATTAATTAGTTGCTTACTTTATTTTCAATTATCCAAAATTACAAAAATTGGGATCAGGTGTCCCACTGTAGGCATTGGTATGTTAAAGAGAGTCATGCTCCCCGCGGTGCGGACTAAACACATTATCGGGTAACTTCTTTATCTTTTACCTCTTTGTGGCATTCTTATAAGTGACAACTAGTTGAATCCTTGGACCCAGATGTTACTTAACTGGTCGACGTCCTATAGACCTTGAAACAGGAGAAGTGACAAAATAAGTAGTAGTAATGGTAGTATCAACTCGACTACCCAAACAAAATCTGACGGGAATACAGGCCGACAAAACTTCAGTTAACTTCTGAGACTGTCGGGCAAATCTAACATTCCTTAAATTTATTTCTTCATTTGAGGGGACACCACACATCCCACTCGTTTAAGCAGTTCAACGACTGAACATCCTTCTTTAGCGGCCAATCTCCACAACACTGTACGAACTTTAATGATAGGAGTGGGCTTCTCTCCCTCCTCACTACGACCATGAAATGATGGTAAGGTAGTGATGATCTTTTGAATACTTTCATATCCATTAGTGTTCAACAAAGGGTGAAACCTACTCCCTTGCAAGAGCGGAGAGGCCTCAAGTAATCTAAGTTCCTCCTCGTGAGGAAGCTCATCAATAGTTGCCTTCTCTTGAATTTTTGCTTTAGCAGCATTTCGAGCTCTTCGACTATGGTTTCTTCTTTGAGATCAAGTTAACGGAGCAGAGTTCAAACTCAATCCAATTTCAAACACCGATGGTGGGATGGTAAATCCTTCAGTTTTATCTTCAATGATCATGCCCTCCTTTCCTTTGACAAAAAAAGGGACAACAGACTTGGAAGGTTATGGGGCAGCAACAGTTTTCACCTTCTTGCAAGAAGGGAAATTCTGAGGATAATTTAGGTTAAATTCAACAGTAGGTGCCTGAACTTCCAGAGCAGTGCCTTTCATTGTGAATAACGGGGCTTTCCTGAGAACAGCTTCAAGTTTGTTGAATCTAGTACCGAACTTGATGGTGGGAGTGACATTGCGAGCATTGCGGGTAGTTGGCAAGTTGCAAAAGAAAGTGAGCGTCGGGAACGCCATTGCAGCAGCTTCAAAAATGAAAGTTCTGGGATTAGTTATTTGGCCAATACTTTGTAATTATAGTGCGAACACTAAAAAATTAACAAAGGCCGATCTGTAGACTAGGCAAGTATTTATTTATTTTTAGTTTGTAAAGGCTTTAAGGTTTAATGAAAATAGTTTGAAAGTGGAAGATATTATTTTATTAAATAAGAAAAGTTAAAGAGTGAGCACAGCAAGACCCAATTTGATTTAATTTGCGAAGTGGAAAATTAATCTTGAAAGGACACAAAGAAGAAAGTAAAGTTTAGGACCTAGTGTGGGGCCAAATTTACAACGAACAATGCCTGGGTGGAACTAGTCCACCAACACACCTATTGAGGGTCCAACCCAACACAAAGACAAAAGTATTAATGAACTCCTAAACTCTCTTTTCAAAGGTGGTTGAACAGATTGTCCTGAAGTATAAAAGAGTTGACCATACTTACCCAAGAAAGAAATGGGTGAAGCATGTCAACGAAAGAAGGGTAATTTGATCAATAAGGGACATCAACGTATTACCGATGTATAAAGACAATATACCCTGATTTAAATGGAGATTAAAAAAATTCCCCAATGGAGTCACCATAAGCTGTTGGCACAATTTTTAGGGGTCTTGTGGAAGATGTCAGTTGTTGGAATCAAAGTCTCATCACCATAATAAATCGTTCAACTTCTCCTCCCAAATTTTTGAAACCTCAATCTGAAATCACTTCCTTATTTTCTTGAAGATTATGAAATTGATCACTAGCTTTAAAGTTAAAAAAATTTTGCTCGTCATATTCTATTTTTCTTTTGTTCGATCTAGGTTTCATAAGAAATCTAGAAAAATTTGATAAAAATCTGAATAAATTCTAAAATTCCAAAATCAAAATGTAAAGCACTTTAAACTTAAATCCACTAAGTAAAAATTTTTACCAAAGCATTTTTACTTTAATGTGTAGCTCTTACTTAGAGAAAATGAAATCCAAAGTTCATTTGCCTCTAAATCGCCTCAAATCCTCCCAAAATCAAGCCCTAGGTATGAAAACCAAAGGTTGAAGGTGAGTTTAGGGGTAAAAATGGAAGTTTTGCGGTGAAAATTGCGAATTAAAGGGGTTATTACTACTCTCGGGTCAAAGGCGCCGTCAGCGCCCATGTTAGGGTTGTCGTCCCAGAAGGCCCGAAATTCACTATTTTGATTTTTTTTTCAAATTTTCAATTTCCTTTTAATTTACTCCAAAGTTTTTTACTATTTTTAAACACAAATTTTTATCTAACAACAATTCACAAATAATCATTTTTACAAACAACAACAAACTAACTTTTATATATGAAAATACACTTTTTACAAACACATTTCACAAATCACACATTCACACATATTAAGCAAACTAATTATAAATCAACATTGAAATCAAGCCACAACACTAAACGCTGACACAAAACTATACACATAATCAAAGTTCATAATTCTAAAGCAAAAACAAACCAAACCAAATCAAATCAAATCCACACAATTACCTCAAATACATAAATATTCTTAAGCAAATAAATAATCCAGAGTCTTCGGTCATTTTGCTTCATCTTTAGTGCTTTCACCTCCTCTAATATCTCCCATGGATTGGGAATGAACATATATGTTGTAGAAAGATCAGTACGGGAATTGATCTGTCTAATTTTCTTTGATCCACCCATTTTCTTTAAACATCCGAACTAATCCTACTTCAAAAGTTCCAGTATGATCAAAATTTTCTTTCATTCTCCAATCAAGGTGATCAAAAAGATACCACTGCATTCATAATACTCTACTTTGAAGTTTCCTTTCAATTTTCTTCAATTTCTTCTCCCAAGCAAGCGAACTTCTTACTGTTGGTGGTATTAATGGAGTTAAAGCATGTGAAGAATGATCCATAATAGAATTTAGTGCTTCATTTCCATTACCAACATACTGATCATCAATAGGGATCATGGGCTCCCATGGTAGTAAAACTTTCTCCCAACTTTCATATGGCACTTGAGATTGACTGTAAATCAGAAAAATTGTTGAAAGATGCCCAAGTCCATAAATTGGCCCATTCATAATGATACCCATAACAGATTTAAATATGATTGATCCTATATCAATAAGCTTTTCTATTTGAATACAGTAGTTTAAAATATCACTTTCCTTGGTGACTCTACTAAACTTCATAGTAGGGAGTAATTTTGCACAAATAAAGAAATGTCACCGCTTTGAAATTGGATTAAGTGATGAAGCAGGAAACTAATATATCCTTCATCTCGTACTTCCCACATATCACTTTCATCCATCAGAAAAATATAAACATCTTGCATCAAATTTTGCGTAGGAATGAAATTTGTATAATGATAGATTGGAACATTTTCTATCATATACAATTCATTAATTCTCGTAGGAGTAAATGATACAGCCTTACCTTGTACGAAGACAACTCCTTGGGTAATTCAATATAGATTTGCATAGAACTCCTTCACTACAGGCACAACAACTGCATCGGTAGCGTAACACAGAACTTCCCATCACTTTTGTAAAATGATCTTGTCAACCAGAGTACTTGGATTGATCAATCCATGATTAACAAATCCTCTCTCCATGGTCAATCTCTTCTTCGTAATAACTTTATAATATAATCTCTACTCGCCGAAACTAATAAACTTTCTTCTATTGAAAACTCCATACCTTGAAGTATTTCTCGAATTGGAAGCCATGGAACATGGAATCGAAGCCATGGAATCTGAAAATAGGAAGTTTCTAGGCATCCTAGGAACTTTTTAGGACTTTGAAAACACCTCCTGGTGCTTATTAAAGAGCAAAATCCCGCCCAAGTCTGCAAAAAATTCTTCTGAATAGTCAAATCGCTCCCCGAGCTGTCGGCACTCCCGGTTGGCGCTGCCGGCGCCGAGGTCCATTTTCTTTGGCGTCGTCGGCGCCAGTGGCAAAAATTTTGTGACTTTCATTTTTTCATTCAATTTAATTCTAACTTTTTCTCCAATACCAATATTTGACTTAATTTATAATAAATGCAATTGTGTAGGATTATTATCTACTAATATATAAGACACTTATCAAACAAAATAGTAATACATAAACATATATGTATGGGTTGCCTCCCATAAAATGCTTGGTTTAACGTTGTCAGCCCAACACACTATTTATTTAGTTGGATTGACTTAACATTAAAAATTCTTTAAATTGATTTTTGTGCCCTTCATAATAATGTTTCAGACGATGTCCATTAACTTTAAATACCTTTCTAATGTTAGGATATTTAATAACAACAGTTCCATAATGATAGACTTTAATCACTTTGAATGGTCATAATCAACTGGATTTCAATTTTCCTAGAAACAATCTCAATCTTGTATTATATAATAGAACTTCTTGTCCAGGTTCAAATTTCTTCTGCATAATAATCTTCCG
>NW_018252638.1:117606-119073 GCF_001263595.1 Phalaenopsis equestris
TATTTCCTTAAGTTCATTGAGTTGCAATAATCTTTTCTCACCAGCATCTTTTAGATTAAAAGTAAATTCCTTAATAGCCCAAAATGCTTTATGCTCTAATTCTACTGGTAAGTGGCATGTTTTTCCAAATATCAGTCTGTATGGGGACATTCCTATAGGAGTCTTATCAGCAATTCTATATGCCCATATTGCAACATCTAGTCTAATAGACCAATCCAATTTATAAGGATTTACAGCTTTTTCTAAAATACATTTAATTTCATGATTTGATATCTCTGCAAGATTGTTAGTCTGAGAATGATAAGCAGTAGAGAATCTATGCAAAATATCATATTTAATTTTTTGATTCTCTTATTCCTAAAATGATATGCTCCATCAATAATAATTACTCTCGGCATTTCATATCTTGTAAAAATACTTTTAATTAAAATTTAGAAACACTCTGAGCATCAATTTGAGTACCGCAATTGGTTCAATCCATTTGGACATATAATCAACAGCAAGTAATAAATATAAGTTTCCAAATGAAGGCATAAATGGTCCCATGAAATCTAATCCACACACATGAAAAATTTCAACTTCCAATGTGTAATTTAGAGGCATTTCATTTCTTCTAGAATTATTTCCTACTCGCTGATATTGATCACATCTTTTAATATATTTATTAACATCTCTAAAAAGAGTAGGGCAATAAAACCCAGCTTGCAAAATTTTCTATGCAGTTTTATTTGTTTGAAAACGTCCTCCAAATTCAGAATCATGACGTCTTTCAATTATTTGTTGAGTTTCTTCATAAGACACACACCTTCTAATAAGTAGATCTTTACATTGTTTATATAAATACGGGTCATCCCAAAAATAAAGAATCATGACGTCTTTCAATTATTTGTTGAGTTTCTTAATAAGACACACACCTTCCAATAAGTAGATCTTTACATTGTTTATTTACAGTATAATTCACTATATCAGCATACCACAATACATCCATTTCATCATTACTATATAAATGTCCATTAGGGAAATTTTCTAAAATTTAAGTTGCAAAAGTAGTTAATATTTCTATTTCTAATCTAGACAAATGATCAGCTATTTGATTATCATTTCCCTTTCTATCAATCAAGGTAAAATCGAACCCTTGCAATAGAAGTGTCCATCTCATTAATCTTGGTTTAGCATCCTACTTTTGTATTAAGTATTTAATAGCAGAATGATCTGTATGCACTATACATTTAGTTCCAATTAAATAAGATCTAATATCAAAGACATAAACAATAGCTAATAACCCTCTTTCAATAGTAGTATAATTAATTTGAGCATCATTTAGAGTCTTACTAGCATAATATATAACTTTAAAAACTTTATCGTGGCTTTGTCCTAATGCAGTCCCAATAGCATAATCACTAGCATCGCACATTATTTTAAATGATTTTTCCCAGTCAGGTGGTACTATTATAGGTGCAGTGACTA
>NW_018252638.1:119194-204127 GCF_001263595.1 Phalaenopsis equestris
ATGCCTTTTTCAGAAATTTTATGCCCAAGCACAATACCTCCTGCAACCATAAATTGACATTTTTCTCAATTTAATACTAGGTTGACTTTTTCACATACTTACAGAACTTTTTCTAAATTATTAAGACATAACTCAAACAAAGTTCCAAATACAGAAAAATCATCCATAAACACTTCAATTTCATGTTCTATAAAATTGTTAAAAATTGACATCATGCATCTTTGAAATGTTGTAGGTGCATTGCATAGTCCAAAAGACAATCTACGAAAAACAAATGTTTCATATGGGCTTGTAAATGTTGTTTTCTCTTGATGCTCTAGAGCAATTGGAATTTGGTGATAACCGACATATCCATCTAAAAAGTAATAATATTTATTTTCAGCCAATCTATCCAACATTTGGTCTATAGAGGGTAAGGAAAAGTGATCTTTTCTGGTGGCCATATTTAACTTTCTATAGTCAATACAAATTCGCCAACCAATAACTAGTCTTATTGGTATTAATTCATTTTTCTTATTTTCTTCAACAGTCACTCCTCCTTTCTTCGGAACACAGTGAATTAGGCTTACCCAAGCACTATCTGAAATATGATATATAATTCCAGCATCTAACCATTTTAAAATCTCTTTTTTAACAACTTATTTCATTATTGGGTTTAATATTATTTGAGGATCATCTTTAGGTTCATATTGTTCATCTAATAAGATTCTGTGCATACAAATTGAAGGACTAATTCCTTTAATATCTGCTAAAGTCCATCCAAAAGCCTTTTTCTCCAATACCAATTTTTGACTTAATTTTTAATAAATGCAATTGTATAGGATTATTATTTACTAAAAGACACTTATCAAACAAAATAGTAATACATAAACATATATGTATGGGTTGCCTCCCACAAAGCGCTTGGTTTAACGTCGTCAGCCCGACACACCATTTGTTTAGTTGGGTTGACTTAACATTAAAAATTCTTTAAATTAAGGTATGTACCCTTCATGATAATGTTTCAGAGGATTCCCATTAACTTTAAATACCTTTCTAGTGTTAGGATATTTAATAACAACAGTTCCATAATGATAAACTTTAATCAATTTAAATGGTCCTAACCATCTGGATTTTAGTTTTCCTGCAAACAATCTCAATCTTTTATTATATAATTGAACTTCTTGTCTAGGTTCAAATTTCCTGCAAACAATCTCAATCTTTTATTATATAATTGAACTTCTTGTCTAGGTTCAAATTTCCTGCAAACAATCTCAATCTTTTATTATATAATTGAACTTCTTGTCTAGGTTCAAATTTCTTCTGAATAATCTTCCGCTTTTCTCACCAGCATCTTTTAGATTAAAATTAAATTCCTTAATAGCCCAAAATACTTTATGCTATAATTCAACTGGTAAGTGGCATGTTTTTCCAAATATCAGTCTGTATGAGGACATTCCTATAGGAGTCTTATAGTAGCTCTATATGCCCATAATGCAGTATCTAGTCTAGCAGGCCAATCTAATTTATAAGGATAATTTATAAGGATTTACAGCTTTATAAGGATTTACAGCCTTTTCTAAAATATGTTTAATTTCATGATTTAATATCTCTGCTAGACCGTTATTTTAACGATGATATGTAGTATAAAATCTATGCATAATATCATATTTCTTAATTAATTTTTCAATTCTCTTATTCCTAAATTGAGATCCTCCATCAGTAATAATTACTCTCCGCATTCCATATCTTGAACGCATTCCATATCTTCCGCATTCCATATCTTGAAAAAATATTTTCAATTAAAAATTTAAAAACACTCCGAGCATCACATTTGGGTAGAACAATAGATTTAATCCATTTGGACATATAGTCAATAGCAAGTAATATATATAAGTTTCCAAATGAATGCATAAATGGTCCCATAAAATCTAATCCCCACACATCAAAAATTTTAACTTCAAATGTTTAATTTAGAGGCATTTCATTTTTTCTAGAAATATATCCTACTCATTGACATTTATCACACATTTTAATATATTCATTAACATCTTTAAAAATAGTAGGCCAACAAAATCCAGCTTGTAAAATCTTATATGTAATTCTATTTGTTCCAAAATGTCCTCCAAATTCAGAATCATGACATCTTTCAATTATCTGTTGAGTTTCTTCATAAGGCACACATCTTCTAACAATTAGATCTTTACATTGTTTATATAAATATGGGTCATCCCAAAAATAGTTTTTTGAATCATGTATAATTTTCTTTAATTGTGGATTTTTCATATCAGGCGGTAAAATATCACTTACAATATAATTCACTATATCAGCATACCACGGTACATCCATTTCATCTTTACTATATAAATGTCCATTAGAGAAATTTTCTAAAATTTCATTTGCAAAATTATTTAATATTTCTATTTTTATTCTAGACAAATCATCAGTTATTTGATTATCATTTCTCTTTCTATCAATTACGGTAAAATCAAACCCTTGCAATAGAAGTATCCATCTCATTAATCTCAGTTTAGCATCCTACTTTTGTATTAAGTATTTAATAGCAGAATGATATGTATGCACTATACATTATTTGAGCATCATTTAGAGTTTTACTAGCATAATATATTACTTTAAAAACTTTGTTGTGTCTTTCTTCTAAAACAACTTCAGTAACATAATCACTAACATCGCACATTATTTCAAATAGTTTCTCCCAATCACTTGGGACTATCATAGGTGCAGTGATAAATTTTTCTTTCAATAGTTCAAATGCTTTTATGCATTCCTCATTAAAATCAAATTTTGTATCTTTTTCTAAACGTTGGCATAATAGCTTAGTTATTTTTGAAAAAGTTTATGTAACATTTGTAGAAACCAACATGTTCTACAAAACTTCTTACCCCTCTGACCGTAGTCGGTGGTGGTAATTTTTCAATAACTTGAACTTTTGTAGGATCTACTTTTATGTCTTTTTCAGAAATATTATACCCAAGTACAATTCCTCCTACAACCATAAATTGATATTTTTCTCAATTTAATATTAGGTTGACTTTTTCACATACTTCCAGAACATTTTCTAAATTATTAAGACATAACTCAAACAAAGTCCCAAATACAAAAAAATCATCCGTAAACACTTCCATTCCATGTTCTATAAAATTGCTAAAAATTGACATCATGCATCTTTGAAATGTTCCAAGTGCAATGCATAGTCCAAAAGACATTCTATGAAAAGCAAATGTTTCATATGGGCTTGTAAATGTTATTTTCTCTTGATCTTTTAGAGAAATTAGAATTTGATGATAACCGGTATATCCATCTAAAAAGCAATAATATTCCCAGCCAATCTATCCAACATTTGGTATAGAAAGGGTAAGGGAAAGTAATCTTTTCTGGTGGCCATATTTAACTTTCTATAGTCAGAACAAATTTGTCAACCAGTAACTTGTCTTATTGGTATTAATTCATTTTTTCTCATTTTCTTCAACAGTCACTCCTCCTTTCTTCGAAACTTAGTGAATCGGGCTTACCCAAGTACTATTTGAAATATGATATGTAATTTCAGCATCTACTCATTTTAAAATCTCTTTTTTAACAACTTATTTCATTATTGGGTTTAATCTTCTTTGAGGATCAACTTTAGGTTCATATTGTTCATCTAATAAAATTCTATGCATACCATACAAATCTATGCATACAAATTGCAGGACTAATTCTTTAATATTTGCTAAAGTCCATCCAAAAGCCTTTTTATACTTGTTCAAAATTTATATCAACTTTTGTTCTTGAATTTCTCTTAACTTAGAAGATATAATAACTGGCAATGTAGATGACTCTCCTAAAAATATATACTTTAAATGGGCAGGTAATATCTTTAATTCAAGTTCAGGTGGTTTAATACTTGAAGGAATAAGATTTTTACTATCGTTTTCCAACAAGTTTAATGTTTCAAATTTGCACTGAATATAATCTAAATCTTCTCCTTTTATTTCATCTTCATTCTCAAAAATTTCTCTTTGCATTAATTTATCTTCACACTCATTCTTAAACTGTTCATTACTCAGATAACCTGCTACTTCCATCTTGAAACATTCATTATCTTTTTCTATTGCAGGATATTTTATAGCTTTTTCTATATTAAATTTTACTTCTTGATCTTTAACTCTCATTATTAATTCTCTTTTTTGCACATCTAGTACAGCTCTTACTATTGCAAGAAATGGTCTCCCTAAAATAATAGGAATCTCTTTATCTTCCTCCATATCCAATACTATAAAGTCTACAGGGAAAATAAGTTTATCCACTTTTGCGCTAGTACATCCTCTATAACTCTAACTCTTTTTTGATAAGTTATTGATCAATCAG
The DNA here is from genome assembly GCF_001263595.1 of Phalaenopsis equestris. NCBI lineage: Eukaryota > Viridiplantae > Streptophyta > Magnoliopsida > Asparagales > Orchidaceae > Phalaenopsis > Phalaenopsis equestris. The sequence goes on from NW_018252638.1 coordinate 123,542, forward strand.
CTAATTGAATAGTTACAGTAGTAGGGGAAATTTCTTCCAAGTCTAGACGTTTAAAAATTGATAAAAGCATAAGATTGATACTCGCTCCTAAATCACATAAAGCTTTTCCATAAAACTTTTCTCTAATTGCACGAGGTATAGTAAAACTACCAGTATCCTTTGTAATTTTTTAGGAATTTTTTTTTGAATAATAGCACTACACTCTTCACTGAGTGCAACAGTCTCATGATCTGTAAACTTCATTTTCTTAATTAGTACATCCTTCATAAATTTCACATAACTTAGCATTTGTTCCAAAGCTTCAATAAAAGGAATATTTATCATTAATTTTTTAAGGATTTCCAAAAAGTTTGTAAATTATTTATCTTTATTTTTCTGCTTCAGTCTTTAAGGAAACGGAGGTAATGGTTTTTCTACAAGAACAGAACCTGTGTTTGTTTCCTGTTGATCATTTTTCATTTCTTCCTTCTCTTCATCAACATTAGTTTCTCTTTGGATCCTTGTTTCAACTTATTTTCCACTTCGTAGTTTCAACTTCTTGTTTCAACTTATTTTCCACTTCGTAATTGAATAGCTTTAATTTGATCTTTATTTTGATCTTTTGGATTAACTTCTACAGTACTTGAAAGAATTCTAGAAGGTATGTTACTAAGTGCAGTAGCAATATGTCCTAATTGATTTTCAATATTTCTAATAGCAAACCCTTGATTTTTTATTTGATTTCCCATATTCAATATCACTTCTTCCATCGTCAACTTCTTTTCCTTAACTTGTGAGTTAGGATTGGAGTTAAATCCTGGAGGATAATAAGGTGAATTAGGTTTTCCTTGATTGTTCAGATTTCTTGATAGATTCACTTGATTGTTAAAATTATTCCAACAAAAATTAGGGTGATTTTTTCATCCATGGTTAAAATAGTTAGAATAGGGATTGTTATTTTGATTATTTATAGTGTTTAAAGTTTCATAAGATGGTCGAGTATCAATAATCTGTCATAGTGAATTTTCCTCTAATACTCGGAGTATTTGAGAATTGTTCACTCTTATTTGATCAATCTTTTTAGAAATAGCAGCAATTTGAGATGCCAAAATAGACATTGCATCAGAATCATGAATACTGGCTACTCTCTTAGGATTTACCCTTTCAAAGGGCCCTTGAAAATTATTAGTAGTCATTTTTTCAATTAAAGAATATGCTTCATCAAAAGGTTATGACATTAATGATCCACCCGCAGCGGCATTTATAATAGATCTTAGTGATCCTACTAATCAATTGTAAAAGGTTTGAATTATTAACCAATCTGGCAAAGCATGTTATGGACATTTTCTAAGAAGATCTTTAAATCTTTCCCATGCTTCATATATCAATTCCCCTTCAAACTGACAAAAAGATGTAATATCATTTCTAAGCTGAGCAGTTTTCGATGGTGGAAAATATTTAGCCAAGATTTTTTTGTGATACTTCTCCCTAAGTTCTAATAGATCCAGGTGCTAATGATATTAACCAAGTCTTGGTTTTATCCCTTAATGAAAAAGGAAAAAGTCTAAGCCTAACAGCATCATTAGACACTCCGTCATAATTAAAACTAGCACAAATCTCAAGAAAACTAGCAAGATGTAAATTAGGATCTTCAGTAGGTGATCCTCCAAACAGATTATTTTGTACCATTTGGATAATAGCAGGTTTAAGCTCAAATGAATTAGCAACAACATCAGGATTTTGAATAGTCAAGTGAAGTTCATCTGATGTCAGATTCGCATAGTCTTTTAAAGGTCTTTGTCGATTCTCATTTATTGGATTTTCTAAGTTATTTGCCATTTTTTTAAAATTTTTAATTTCTCTTTGTTGTTTTCAAACTTTTCTAATAGTACGTTCTAACTCTGAATCGTAAGGTATTAAGCCTTCAGATCCAATATTTCGCATAAACAAATAAAGTAAGCCAAGTAAAATTCTTTTTTTAAAAAAAAAACACTCTTAAATAAATTTCTTTTTGGATTTTTGATTTTTTGTATAGTTTTTTTATTTTAATAAATTTTTATAGTATATATATTATCTCTAACTTTCCTAATTTATCAAATCTATTTAATTTTCCTAAATTTAATCGTTACCTTCCCCATGCAACGATGCCAAAAACTTGATCCCAATTTTTTGTATGTAAGGATTTATGAAGTTGACACCACTACAGCTCCAAAAACTTTATCCTTGTATGAAAAGTAAGTTGTGTAAAATATATATAATTATAGGCAATTAATAATGGGATTCTACGCAAGTATATGTATTACTAAAATTACTTGAGGACAAGTAATATTTAAGTTTGGGGGATTTTGACCAAAAGAAAATATGTTCAGATTTTCATACCTATTTTACATTGATTTTGATGATATTACACTTTAAAGAAAGATATTTTTGATGTTTTGTTGCAGGTACAAAAAGATGCAATCATTGGAACAAAAAGATGCAAAAAGGAGCGAATTTGGAGCGAAAAGGACCAAAATATGAAGATTTGAACTACGGCGCAGACAGCGGGTTTTTCCCGAGAGTTCAAAGTCAAATATTCCAGAAGACCAACAACGTGCCACCGACGGCGCCCTCGAGGCTGTCGACGGAGAGATCGGCGGTTATCTCAACAGGTGCATTGAATGTGGATGATTTTTGAGGGGATGCTTAGGCAACTCTTGGGAAAACTCTTCTACAACTTTAAGAGAAACTTTTGGCCAAAAATTAGAGAGGGTGTGTAGAGTGTAGAGAGTTTAATTTAGGGTTAGATTGTGAGGAATTCTTTGAGAGATTGTAAGAGTGGAGGGAAAGTGAGAGATTTCTTCCTCCTTGCTACTTCGAAGAAGAATTCTGTGTACTGTAAAGAAAGGAAAAGATTCAGAGGAACTTCGAGGAGTTTTCTTGGGGAGGAATTAGAGATAAGTGGTATTTACTTATTGTAGATTGTATGACTTTGATTTTATATATAAATTTTGAGTTTTATCATATCTTCTCCATGAGTTCTGAGTAGTTCTCTCTGTCTTTCTTCTTGCTTGAGATTTTGTGAAATGGTGGTTTGAATTAGTTGAGCCTTGAGAATGTTAAAGAAGTTGTGATGATATTATCACTTCGATCTTAATTTACTTTCAATCTGGCCAATTGATTTGTTAAAATATGTTGAGATTTACATATGTTGAGTTTTACAACTAAAGTGAAGATTACATCAAAGATTCATGGGGGTCAAAGTTCTTGAAAGTTGGGTGCAAATAAATAGGGAAATAAAATTATCGGGCATAAAATTAGAGATTTTAGAGTGACAGACTAAAATCCTCAATTTGGTCCTATCATTTGGGTGCTGAAGTGTAGATGTTAGCCCTTAAGCTCCGAAGTGAGAGCCGATATCCTCCCAGCCTAGCCACAGATTCATTAAGCAAGCATAGGATTAGTCAATGTTCTTTATGCCTGGACCAAAGGGTAAAGAATAGGTATGCTCCTATTTGGCACAATCCAATTTGAACTAATTCACTTTATCCATTCACTTTAATTTCTTGACAAGGAGAATGACGCTTTCTTATATATTGAACTTCACATTAGAAACTTTATTAGTAGAATTAGTTATTTAAGAGTTATTAAAATTACATATTTATTTCAATTGACTATTAGTGACAGATAAGAAATTTGAACTATATTGTTGTGATTAAGTATTGATTTTCTAAAATTTTAGTTCGTAGTCTCTAATATTACTCCCTGTGGGATCGATATCCAGGACTCCATTATAGCCCTGTATTACTTGAGCGATACGTATACTTGCATGGATAAGTGTGACTTCGCAATTATTGAATATTTTATATACATCTTTATTGAATTTATAACCGCTGTCAAGTTTTTAGCGCCGTTGTTGGGGAATTAAATCTTCTAGTAGCAGTATCAAATTCTTGTATTTTTAAGCATATATAAAGTCGCTGTCATGATCCCATTGGGAAGGTGTAAATTGGCATTGATAAGTTTTACTAGGAAATTTAGAGAAAATCAAACGAAATCACTGTAACTAATTTTGAATGTTGAGATGTTATCAAAACTAAAGTACTTAAGTATTAGCAAAACAGAAATGCAAAGTTTAAAAAGTAAATATTAATCTACTAACTATGTTTATGTAATGAAGACTTATTATGTGAAAAAGCATCCTTCCCACTACAATGAGATTCTCGTAAAATGAGATGAGATAAATGTTTATAATATGTATTTTACCAAATATGAGCAATTATAATTCTCTACCCTGATATAGTGCATATAAAATCATTGGCTAATCATAGGTTTAGTCCTTAAATCAGTGGCTACGCTAGTAGGATACCGGTTCGCACTCTAGAGCTCCCGCTTCCCTTCACCTGAAGGCTAACTCTCGTTTTAGTTTTTAAACACTAAGACAACATTGGGGATTTTAGTTTGTCACCCTAAAGATTCTCCAATTCTACACCCAACAAAGAATATTTCCTTATTTATTTGCACTTAATTCCATGAACAAATTTCTCCTCCATGAAATAAAAAGTGATCCTCACTCTGTTGTAGAACTCATACTCCATTTCCTAGACATATATTTCACAACATATTTTAACAATTCAATTGGCCAGATAGAAATATAAATTAAGATTGGAGTTGAAAAATCATCACAATTTATTTTATATTTTAATATTGGCACATCATATTATCTGTTCATTTCACCATATCTCAGAGTAGGGAGAAAGATAGAGGGAACTACTCAGACTTCATGAGAAAGACACAACAAAACACAAATTTCATATATAAAAGAAAGTTCATACAACACTAATAAACAAATAAAACTTATCTGAAACACTTTCTCAAAGCAAATCCCTTGTAGCCTTTCCTTAGGAAAGTAGGAAGAAGATATCTCTCACTTCTCTCCTTCTCCAACACTCTTACAGAAAGTTTCACACTAAATCTCATCACACAAACTCTAAACTATAAAAGAAAAAGAAAAATCATAAAAGAAAAATCACTAATGGACTCCAATATTATTGTGGAATGAAGATGGATTATGAAGAATGCCAAAAATGGAGCATGGTGGAAAGTTTTGGAGCAAAAAGGAGTCCCTTTCCTGATGAATTTCAGCCCCAAATAAAGCCCAAGGTCGATTCTCCAAGAGGTGCCTCCAAAAACTCTTTAAAAATATTCTAAATACATCGAAACTTCTAGAAATTGGGGCAGAACCGCCTTTGGCACCGTCGACGCTAGTCTGGCACCGTCGGTGCTGAGTAAAAATTTCAGATGTTCTGTTATTCTGTGCCGTTCTCGCTCCCTTTGGCGAGGTCGGCGCTGAGTACTTTAAAAATGTCATTTTGACTCCAAATTCTATCCTTTTTTCTTCCTTTTTGCTTTAAGTCCTAAAAATTAACAACCTACAAGAAAACATCAAACTACCTTCCATTAAGGTGCAATATCACCAAAAATAAGTATTAAATATGGGTCTAGAAATGCATATATTTTTGGTGTATCAAAATCCCCCAAACTTACATGTGGTTTAACAGTAAAAGCCAAAGTGAGCAAAATAGGATTATGTTTAGAGGTGGAATAGCTCAAATGTTGAACCCTCACAATGGGAAAGTGGCATAAAAAAAAATTAGCCAAATACCGATCCAATCTCTGATAAAGAAATCCTCTCCTCCAAGTATAAGGAGAGTTAGTATAACCCAAGTCAAAGATTCATGCATTAGAAATAAAATTAGTGAACCTGTTAATTAGAGCAGGATCAACTCTACTACCTCCTTTTCTCTCCATAGGTTTCATGATCATATTAAAGTCATCTCTAACAAATCAATTCTTATTAATAGTGTTACCCATATGCTCAAATTTTTGCCAAAGCAACTGTTTATCATGCAAAAGAGAACTAGCGTACACAAAAGTACCCCAACCTTAAAAATCATCAAAACTGATTTGGGTAAGAATATATATTTCCTCATCTTCAATAATGGAAAGAGAGACAACGGGCTTCCAAAACACCCAAATTTTGTTATTGATGTTGTAACGCGAATGATAACCTTTGAACTTATTTAAAATTCTATTTTTATTGACTTGAACCAAAGGTTTCAAAATAGCAAATATGAGAAATTTATGGACCCTACAAAGATTTTTAAGCCTATTAAGAGAGTTAGGCTCCGCCACTTAATATTCTAAACCATAATGTTAAACATGATGACGTGAGCCAACCCTTCTAGAAGATCTAGTAGAGTTGACTAACTATTCTCCATTAGAGTGATAAATGCCTTCCTGGATAATGTTACTAGAATTAAGCCTAGATAGCTCATTATTTTGCTCAGCCTTTTTTTCTTGAATGCTTTTGAACCTGCTATTCATTTTCTAATGCTATAGCAGCATTAGATAAAGAAGTATTAGTATTAACAGTAAAAGTAGGAGCCCAAACTATAGTAGTATACATCATAGAGCTAGAGGGAATAGAAAAATCCTTTTTAGAAATATTATAAGCCGCTAATAATGTTGTTTCCACAGGCTCTTCATGATTCATAGTAACTTTTTGCCTATTACAATCAACAGCTAAAACAATATCATCAGTGGTTTGCATTTGTTGGGGGATATCATCATTATGTGAAGCCACATTACCTAAACCGTTCAAGTTGGGAGAAGCAGGAAGAAAAGGAGGATTTTTAATTAAATCAACCACAGTGTGAAGAAATAGATGGAATTTCTTGATTCTCAAGAGTTTGATGAGTTTCGAGTAAAATAGTAAGAGGTGCATTATTAGAATTTCTGAGGTGAGGGTTCAATTTAAAGCAAAAAGTAGTATGATGGTCAAACATAAAGCAATGAGCGCAGTAAGGTGAGTGTCTTTCAATTTCAATAGGTTGTCAGTAACCTTGGTATTCCGATCCTATCCAAATTTCATTGTAAAATGTCTATGTTATATCACGTTCAACAAGAACTCGTGCTTCGGAAGGTCTCAATAAAGTATAAGTAGCATTATCCATTTTCAAGGGCCTACCATAAGCAGTTACAAGCGAAAAGAGTATCTCATGGTTAAAAACTTGAAGTTTAAGCTCTGGAAATAGAAATCAATACCGTTATTATAGGCAACTTAGATTTAAGATCAAAATTTATAGACCATTTCCGAAATTTCATTACACTTTTTTTCTATCCCCAAAATTTTTTTGACAAAAAGACGCGTATAGTCCTCAACGTTAGCTAGTTTTATAAAGAGATGCCTACCATCTATGATACCAAACTTCCACCAGCCTTTTGATTTCAGCATTTCAAATTCTCTTCTGATCAACCTGACTTTAGGTATACTGTAAGTAAATTTACCAACAAGAGTAAGACAAAAAGAAGAGGTCAGTATAGAATTTTCTTCCTCTGTCACAAACAAAGCCAACTTCCCATTCTTTTTCCCCAATTTCTTAATGAAATTATAATCCCTTCCAACTATAAGAGTATCGTGAAAACCTTGCAAAAACATACCAGTGGTAGGGGTGGTCGAACCTCCCCCCCCCCCATCCAAAACAGCATCGACAAACGAACAGGGAACATGAGACATAACAAAAATCAAGAGGAGAAACAAAAAAGAGTGTAGGAACAATCTCACCAACCAAGAGGGAAAATAAAATTGCCATGGATGCCAGAGTAAAACCTATCTGCCGCCACTGCCTCCATCATCCTTAAGCTATATATCTATCTCAAAAGGTAAACATATGACTTGATGGTGAGACTCAATTAAATAAACTAAGAAATATATGACATTCGTTTGGTTTGCAAAAACCATTTTTATAAACTCACAAGTTCCCCTATTTAAAATGAAAAATTAAATAGGGTTTATATTAAGCTGGGCTCTTGAAAGTTTCCTATGTTTCCTATAAAGGCAAGCTCCTATAAAGGCAAGCCCTTATAGTTAATTACATCTTAGATAACCAAAGTCACTTAAGAAAAATCTCAATAAAAATCAGAGGATGTTGTTTTCAAGAGTTTCAAAGGGATAGGACTTTTCAAAGAGATTGGACAAAGAGGTGTGAAAGGGGAATAGCTCAAATTTCGAACATTGTATTTTGGAATCAAAAAGAAGGAGAACTAGGGGATGTCATAGTTCTTGATTAGAACCTTGATTACTTTCTAAGCTATCTTATGGTTTGGCTTCAGTTTCAAGAAGAAATTATATGTTTTATTCTGTTAATTTTATTAATTAGGGCTTACATTCATGTGAAATGATCACAATAATAGCCTCGAAGATGCGAGGATTTCAGTCATGACAAACGACAACCTCGGAATCCAAGAGCGAGTTAGAGAATATATTGTATAGTTGACCCATACAAAAACCTAAAGATAAGATGAGGATTTATGTCACACTAGGCAGACAACCTCGAAATCCTATGACTTGTTATTTAATTCTATGGATTGGCTTAGCTGGTGTAGACATGGTTTGTTGTTGAAGATGGTCATGCTGCCCACAATGTTAGCTCCAAGATCCTCATCGTGGTGAGTTTAAGGTTTATAATATGTCAAGTCCTGATGTGAAATCAAGTGTTTCCAAGGGTTATGGTTGTTTTAAATATCATGGGGGGTGTTAAAGTTGATTAGAGCGACACTGGTTAAGATCCCACGGTTCCCTTGTTCTGACACCACTATTTTCTTTGGATTCACTTAGTTTAAATGAATTTACTAAACTCAACTTAATGAGTTCCATACTTTCATTTAGATCGTGGGAAATCTTGTTAGCAACCATAGGTTTCCCCCTCCAAGGGATTCCCGATCATCCGATAGAGACATTTTTATTTAGTTGTAATTTTTGTTTTGTTTTATTTGTGATTAAATTTTGAGTTATCTTATATTTTGACTGTTGTAGTGGTGAATTTTATCTTGTTTTGATTTCTTTTTTTTTTGTTTCAGTTTGTGGATATCCTAGAAGTTTCATTTTTGACATGCAGGGCGACCTTGTTGTTTAACATGAAAATTTTTAGGTAGGAAATGAGAGGTACGGAAATGTAAATAAAAGTGAATTGCAATGTAATAATTTAAAAGTGTACATATCGATTCTTCCCATTCCTTCACCTGAAAGGTCAGTACTTGCAAGGTATATAGATATAATTTTGCATGAATTAAAACATGCTTGTAAGGAAAGCAGAGGCACAGATTTGAGATATGTCTACCAGATCCTATGTTGTACCTTGTTGGGTCCAATTTGTTCATCTCTGGTCATGATTCCATGAAGAAAATCATAATATGTCTAAGTGTCCTCCGAGATTCCCAAAGGATCATGAAAATTCCTGGGTAATACCCTATACATTTCACAGTCCCTTGAATTGTCTCGATTTCATTTTGGTCTTATTATGTTTGTTATGTGGTTCACCCCATTTAAACCCTTATGCTCAATGAACTTTGATGTTTTGATTGTCTCTTAAGTGGGGTAAATATCCTTGATGTTTCACTTAAAAATTGTACGGGTAAAGGCCCTCAGGGGGGGCAATTTGGCTTAATTAAGAAACTTAGCCGATTTGATTTTTCAAAGATGGACTTGTAGTGTTTTAAAGTTTCAAATTAATTATAGATCATTTTCTAAACCTCATTAGAAAAATTTTTGATTAAGTCTAATTCACTACTAAGCCCTTAAAACTTAACGTGTAGATTTGTACTTTTAGAAAGTTTTAAATGTTCATACTCTTAATTCTTATCAGGGAGCATACATCATTTTAGAACCATTAATTGGGGATTTAAATTAATGGGTTATGATCTTCAAAAGTCAAACCACTCACTGTAATATCTTCTTATTTAATTATTCTTCCAAATTCTACCAATTTGAGAAATTACAAATTTATCCTTAATGAGACCAAAGTGAGATTGGTTGCTACCATTTATCCCTTTCATGTTTCAATCATCAAGACATGTCAATTAAGATCATTCATTACCCGTTTACCTTTTGGTTAGGCCTAAATATTAATTAAGGCTTAAATTCCAAAATTACCATTTTTCCCTTAGAGCTTTAACACCTGATAATTCATTAAATTAAACTCAAATGACTTTAAATTTGTTATGTGACCTCACTCATGGGTTAATTAAAACATCAGAGGAAAAAATGTGATTTTTCTGAATTTATTTAATTCTATTATTATTTTTAATGAAAAAATAGCAATTTTTAATGAAAATTTAATAACTCAACCAAAATAAAGCTTCCGTCCTTAAGAAAATTACTGAAGGTTCACCAGGGTCAGAGGACCAATTTTCATGATTTTTAGAAGTTTAATTTAATTATTAGAATTATTTGATTATTTTGAGTACTAAATAAATATAAAATATTATTTAATTGGAAAATTAAGTTTTATATTTTTCTTAAATCTCTCTAAGTCCACAAAACCCTGAGAACAAAAATTTCATATTTTGTGGTTTATATTTTAATTACTATAATTATTTTAATGGGAAATTAGAGAAAATTTATTTTTAGCTTTTAAAAATTAATATCTTAGCTTAAAAAATTAGGAAAATTAATTTAATTGGTCCCAAATGATCAAGAAGCCAAAAGTGACATTTTAGTATTTTTTACAATTTTGTAATTTTTTGATTTTTTATTAATTTTATTTATTTAAATACTTAAAAATGACTTAAGAAAGAAGTATTTATTTTAATTCCACTTTTATTTTTCTTAGGTTCCTCTGGTCATAAGGAGCTGCCGAAACCAATTTGGTGATTTTTTGAGTTATATTTGAATTATTATAATTATTTTAATGCCAAAAATGCAATATCACTTAATTAATCCATTTTAGTGGTCAAATTAATTCCAATTGACTTGAATTTTTTATGAGGAGCTCCTCTGACATTAAATTATAGTGTGGAATAGTTTTTATGCCATTTCATGATTTTTATGTCATTTACACTTATGATTACTCTAATTTTATTTTATTTCATTTTTAAGGTTTAATGACAATTAGGGTTATTTTTAATGGGTTAAACCAAGTTTATATTTTTTTAGGGTCCTCTGATCATAATTAACCTACCAAAAGAAGTTTTATATTTTTTAATAAATATTTTAATTTTTTTAAGAATTTTACCAAAACAGACATGACATACTTGAAAAATATAGATCTTTGCTTAGAGATCTCCCCTGACTTTGGAAAATCAGGGAAGCTCTGTCATGACAGATAGAATCAAAGCCCCAAAAATCAAGTCATGGTGAAATGTCCATACAAATGGAGAATTCAAATAATAAAAATAGTATTTAATTAATTAAAAATCACATATACATCAAACAGACATGAAACCATTTCCACATTGTTCTCCTCTGTTCATTGACCATTAGGGTATTTTTCTTTTATTTTTATGATTTTTTACACCAAGATATAAAATTTTTGAAGGTAGTTGATTTAGTTAGGAATTAAATAAATCAATTAAATCCCTAATGTTCTATTTATCCAGCACGACACCACATCACCCTTTGCATCTCCGAAGCTCCACACGGCGTATTTTAGTTCGGCGCCGCCAATTGAGTAAGCCCGCACTTTATGAACTGAGGCCCCATTCAATGGGATTTTGACCGTCCATGTGATGCACGCGAGACCAACGGCTGCAAGTCATCGTTCCCAACTAAACTAACCCGAGAGCCGTTCGCATGATCTCATTTGATACTTAACCAAATCAGTTCGAGTTTCTTCCCATCAACTCGTCTCGACGAGACGAACACATCCATATGATTAATCAAGTCCTAAATCGATTCATAAGCATGGAGAATCAAAATAGGCTTAGTTTAAAGGGAGAATTCAATACCTTTACCTAAAAGGATTGGCCTTGATTGAGTGCTTCCAAAAGCTTGAGTTGATTCCACGGAGCTCCTAGATGAAGCTTTTGGCTATGGTGAAATGCCTAGGTATGAAATCGATCGAGGTCGATTTGAGGTGTTGATCAAAGTCTATCTTAGGGTGATCTGGTGATGGGGCGATGGGGCTTTTATGGGGGATCTATGGGGGATCTTCTTCTCTCACTCAGGGGATGGTGTCGATGCAATTAATTTGGATTTTATTTTCAACTCTTAATCTTAAAATCTAGAACTAATAAACGATGTTGGGTACTTAAATTCTCACTTGGAATGACCTTACAATCTTACAATCGCGACGATCTCTTCATCTCATAAGAAAATAATAAATTTTTATTTTATTAGATCCACTCTTATAAGTAATAAGATGCTGATATCTTTTCTTGAATAAAGTATTACTAATAAAATAATCATACGTAAAATAGTTCTACCTTCTTCATTAGTTACTCCAAAACTGTAGCCACCATGAGTATTTCTAAGTCATCTACCACTCTACCGACATGTCTATTTAAATCTCCTCCAATAAAATTCTTTCTTCAAGCTTTCTTCAAGTTTCTTCAAGAGGTATCATCTGTATTAAGTCTTCTAATTCATTCCAAAATTTATCAATACATCCTGTATCTAAACCTGCTTGAGGAGAATAAGTACTTATAATATTAAAAATGTTAGTATCAATGATAATCTTAAAGGGTTATAATTCTATCTCCAACTCTATTAATTTTTACAACATTATCTTTCAAACTATTATCTTTAATTACACCTATACCATTTTTAGTGTGACTCTTACCAGAATACCAAAGTTTAAAACCTAAATTATCAATCTCCTTGCCCTTTTCTCCAACCCACTTAGTTTCTTGAATACATAAGACATTAATTTTCCTACGAATCATAATATCAAATAATTCCATTAATTTATCATTGAGAGTACCTATATTCAAAGATCCTATCCTAATATTAGTTTCATTAGTTTCATGGACAAACTTATTTACCTGCATTTGACCATAATGTGGAAACCCTTGCTTATTTAACACTACAGCCGGGCGTTGATGTAGCGGCCCTTGCACACTTTTCACTTTATTCAAGATATATATCATGTCGCTTCCAGGGGATGCCCTAGCACTTACACAATGAGTTTTGAAGGATGTCCTATTTCGGGCTCAAATTAGGGTTGAGAAATTTGCTTTGGTTAGTGGGGAAGAGGGTTGGAGGATGTTTATATTGAACTCAATAGGTCTTTAAGAAGCTCTAGGAACAATTTGGGAGAGTCTGCCCAAGGAAATTCAACCTCTCCCCCCTTGGTCGTGAAGGGTGAGTTTAAATAGAAGAGGCGGATGTCTGAGGTGGCTGGGAAGCTGCTTAGGTGGAGGAAATAAAGGTACAAGTGTCCAATTGGGTTGGTGCCAATTGAATGGGTGTAATTTTGAGTTTTGGCCTTGGTGGGGTTCTTGGGTATGGGTTTTCCGGCAGCCAAGGTTGTCGGTCGGTCATGCTCAGGTCACTATCGCATCAAGGATAATCAGTGGTGGGCTAATGTGAAGCTAATTTGGTTTGTGCATGGGTAAAGGTGATAAATTAAAATGGAAAGGGGTTTGGGTCAACTTGGCTCTAGCATGGGTTTAGCCCCATGGAAATGGCTTGGGTAACTCCCCATGGCTGACTAAGGCTAGGTGAGCCAGCTGAAATGGTGTGGAGAGGTCTCTATCCAAAAGATTTAGGCTAAGCATGGGTTTAAGTGATTCATGGGAGTGGTTGCAGAGAATCTTAAGGGGGCTTGAAAGTGGCTTTTCCTCTTGCCATGCCATTAATAAATTGGTGAGGTGGCAAGGCTCGCATGGCTCATCTATGGCTTGGGAATGGCTTCATGGCTTCCCTTTGGCTTGGTGATTTTGCATTAAAAGGATTTTTGGAATTTTGGGTAATTTTTAAATGTTTTTTTCATGATTCCAAATTTGGAAGAGGCTAAATTTACAAATATCATGGTGTATGGTTTGATTTAATTGGATGATGAAATGATTTTGTCATGTGGGATTTTAATTTCAAGGAATTGAAAATTGGGCATAGTTTTGATGGGCTTTTTGAAATGGTATGATGGGCTTGAGTTTGGGTTGAATTGGATTAAAGTTTGGGCCAATCAATGTCTAATTTGGTGTGATGAAATGTCATTAAGAATTTGGAAAGGATTTCAAGTGATTTTGAATTGAATTGGAAGGCCAATTTGGTGGATTTAGACATATGGTCAAAATTGGGGCCATTTGTTTTGGGTGAAATTGAGCTTGCAATTGGGTCAAATTGGGCTTATATTTGATTTCAATTTGTTATATGTATGTTTAATTTTGGTTTAGAATTGAGATTGGGTAAGATTGGGGTCAAATTGGTGGACATTGGGGGGTAATTTGGGAAATTGGGCCTCTGAGGGCAATTTGGGGCTTTTGGTCAAATTGGGTTAATATGATGGTTCAAAATTAGAATTAGGAATATTTGGGATGATTTTGGAGTTTTTGAGAATTTTTGAAATTTTTTTGTCATGAGGAGCATTTTGATAATTTTTGGCAATTTTGGGAGTATTTAGGAATTTGGTGAATTTGGTGATTTTGGTGAATTTTGGTCAATTTAGGAAGTGGTGAGTGATTTGAAATGAATTTTGAACAAATGTGGTTATTTTGGGTAATTTTGGCAATTTTTGGCAAAAATTAAGGTTGTAGGGGAATTTTGGTAATTTGGTGATTTTGGGCTAGAATGGGCAAGTAAGCCATGAAGCCATGTCAAACTAATAGGAGTCATATGAGCATATGAGAATTCATATGAGGATCCATTTTGGATGTTCAATATGCTAGTCCTAACCCTCTTAGACAAGGGCTAGGGGTTTAGGTTCACCCATATGAGCCTTCCAAAAGGATTCAGGAGACCAAATCAAGGGATCCTAGAGTTTGGGGTGTGTGAGAAAGTGTAGTGTGTGCGAGCTAGCCTAACCAAGACCAGGCCACTCAGGGTTAGTCCCAAGGCTTGGAAAACCTATGGGAAACTCCTCTTGAGCTCTTCCATACTAACCCCACCTACTAAGTGCTATAGGTTAGGACCAACATGTGAAACTTCAAGTTGAGCAAAGAAACTTCAAGTTGAGCTGTGAAACTTCAAGTTGAGCAAAGAAGAGTTTAACATTTCTAATGGAAAGGGTTTCTTTTCTAGTCCGCTAAGAATAGTCAACAGGAAAGTCATATGGATAGACCCTAAGCTACTAAAGCAAAAAAACTAGACCTCAACCAAAAGTGAGGTCAACAAATAGACCCCCAATAGGTGTGGTGTGTCGGGAAAGCACACCGCACATATTGGAGTTGACTGACGAGATCAACAAAACTAACTCAGACGTCTAAGCTAACATGTCTAACAAAGAAAGAAGAATTGGGTGAAATTTTTTTTTTTTTGGAATTAACAAGCAAATATCTGAGCAAAACTGAGGATTCTGAACACTTAGTGGGGATTAGAAGGAAAGGAATTCTGAAAAGGATTCAATTTTGATTTGATTGTTAGAAAACTTTAACTTTGATTGTAATAGTTTCAAAGGATGGGAATTAGAATTTAGGTATTAACCCCGAGATGGGAATTGAAATTTAGGTATCAACCCCAAAAAGAGAATTGGATGCCTTACTCCATTCAGTGTGGTCTCACACCGATTTTAAAAGATTTGGGTAGAGAAGCAGATGCCTTACTCCATTTAAGGAGGTCTCATACCTCTCTCAAAAGATTTGGGTCACATTAGGAAGGAAAGCTCGATGACTCACATCCAACCCAAGAGGTGAAGGGAAAAGTATTTCAATACATTGGAGAGGAAAGCTTAATGACTCACATCCAACCAAAGAGGTAATGAAAGATCAGATTGAGAAGGAAAGCTCGATGACTCACATCCAACTCAAGAGCTGATCTGAAAATTATTTCACTACATTGGGGAGGAAAGATTGATGACTCACATCTAAATCAAGGGCTAATCGGAAAGGTATTTCACTACACTGGGGAGGAAAGCTCAATGACTCAAATCCAACCCAAGAGGTAGTGAAAAGATCAGATTGAGAAGGAAAGCTCGATGACTTACATCCAACTCAAGAGTTATGACTTACATCCAACTCAAGAACTTACATCCAACTCAAGAGTTGATCGAAAGGGTATTTCACTACATTGGGGAGGAAAGCTCAATGAATTTCATCCAAACTAAGAGGCATTAAAAAGATTATATTGAGAAGGAAAGCTCGATGACTCACATCCAACTCAAGAGCTGATTGGAAAAGTATTTCACTACATTAAGGAGGAAAGCTTGATGACAGGAGGAAAGCTTGATGACTCACTCACATCCAACCCAAGAAGAAGTGGAAAGATCATATTGAGAAGGAAAGCTCAATGATTCACATCCAACTAAAGAGTTGATTGGAAGGGTATTTCACTACATTGGGGAGGAAAGCTCGATGACTCACATCCAGCTAGCAGAAAGATCAGATTAAGAAGGAAAGCTTGATGACTCATATCCAACTCAAGAGCTGATCGGAAGGGTATTTCACTAACATTGGGGAGGAAAGCTCAATGACTCACATCTGACCCGAGAGGTAGCAAAAAGATCAGATTGAGAAGGAAAGCTCGATGACTCACATCCAACTCAAGAGCTGATTGGAAGGGTATTTCACTACATTGGGGAGGAAAGCTCGACAACTCACATTCAACCCAAGAGGCATTGAAAAGATCAGATTGAGAAGGAAAGCTTGATGACTCATATCTAAGTCAAGAGCTGATCCAAAAAGTATTTTGCTACATTTGGGAGGAAAGCTCGATGACTCACATCCAACCCAAGAGATAGTGGAAAGATCAGATTGAGAAGGAAAGATCGATGACTCACATCTAACTCAGGAGCTAATCGAAAAAGTATTTCATTACATTGGGGAGGAAAGCTTGATGACTCACATCCAACCCAAGAAGCAGTGGAAAGATCCTATTGGGAAGGAAAGCTTGATGACTCACATCCAACTCAAGAGCTGATCGGAAAAGTATTTCACTACATTTGGGAGGAAAGTTCAATGACTCACATCCTACCCAAGAGGTGGTGGAAAGATCAGATTGAGAAAGAAAGCTCGATGACTCACATCTAACTCAAGAGCTGATCAGAAAAGTATTCACTACGTTGGAAAGGATAGCTCAATGACTCACATCCAACCTAAGAGGTAGTGAGAAGAAACCAGAATCTTGGTATTGACCTCGAGAACAATATGAAAGTAGTGTAGATAATTTGTGGTGTTGAGCTCATAGATATGTGGCATGTGAAGATTGACATTGGTGAGGAAATTTTGTAAGATTTTGTGTAGAGTGTGAAACTCCACGAGGATGTGAGAAAATTAGTGCAGACCAAGACAGTCGTGTTGTGCAAGCAAAGAGTAAGAAACCACAAACTTGAGAGAGACAAGCTCAACAAAACTTATCATTTTCTTTTCTTATCGTCTTTATCACACTTAATTATCATCATTTTCAAATTTTGATTTTTATTAGTTGATTTTGAAAAATAAGTTTAAATTTTAATATCAAACTTTCGTTGTATTGTTCTTCGTTCATCATAATTCAGAACCAACGTATGGTTCCACGACTCTTTATCAATCACACAAAAGGGAAACTTAGCAAACATGTTGAAATCTGAAAGAAATTTCATTAATCTACTTTAAACAAGTGTTACAGACTGAATACATGGTGAAATCATCAAAAGATACAACATGCTGAATACATCTGAAACATCACATGCTGAGTACATATCATATATGATGCTCTGACTCAGTATGAAAATTGACAAAAAATGCATATCTCCCCTCTATGGGATGAGCTCTTGATCAAGATGACATACTAAGCCACGTTTTAGGACAAGAATTCCTTTTATGTTTACTTAGAGGTTCAACCATCTTATAGCTAGTATGGTTGTAGCTCCTCCAACTATGGATCCGATTGAAACCCATATGGTACTTTACTTTCATCCATTCTTCTGAATGTCACAGACACTCTGCGGTGTAGTACTCTTGGAATGCAGTGCTTGCTAAGGTCTACTCCATTCCCTTTCAGAATTAGTACTGAACCCATCGGCAGTAGAGTCTCTACGGATCCTCTGAATTCCCTAGACCCAATAACATCAATTTCTTTTCTGAAGAGAAAATTGCTTTTTCTCACTAAGGACATCGTACATAAGGGCCTTACAAAATCATGATGATCTATGTGTGGGGGAATACTATCTTCTTTATCATAAATGTTGATTATACAACTATTGAGAATGCAATCAGCTGGTAGTATACTCCATCTAACCATCCTTTTGATCATCCTTTTTATTTTAGAAGGCATAGGATCCACCTCATCATTTCTTAATATACCTAGGGGTTCCCTTGCCTATCTTTGGTGAAATTGTAGTAAAAACCACATTGGATGATTATCCTGCCTTTTCCAGACATCCACTTTTGTGATTCTGAATATGTTCTCTCCATTAGCAGACTCACTCAATCTCTGTCTCTTAGGTCAAAAACGCAGTCCATAATTCTTCTTTCATCATTTTCAGAAAAGACCCCTGTATACAGCTTCAGGCCTGCCAAAATGTTGACAAATTTTACTTATATTTCCTCATAGAATTTAAATTCTTTCTTTTTAACTCTGTTCATTCTTTTCCAGCCCAGTTGTGGGGATCTTTTGAGATCATCGAGGCGGCTCCCTCATCTCATAATATGTATGATACCATGTCTTACTTGGCTCTGTAGATATCAGAATATATGACTCAGTATCCAGGTAAGCTGTCTCCTGGCGTCCTGTGTCACTGGCTATAAACTCCTCTGAAGAACTGTAGTGATATAAATGGAGAACATTGCATGTTGGGCATTCCACAAATTATCCTCCTATCGATGCTTGTACGGAAACCTCAATGTTGCACATCAGGTCACCCCTGTGAAGTTCACCTGAAATTGTTGGTGGTACCTACTCTGCAGCAAAATTGGACTCGTCCTCCGTAGCAGGTGGACTAGTAGAAGTCTCTCTCATGCAAGGATCATAAATTTTTCCCCTTGAATCGGGGTGAGTTTATTTTCTGCCTCCTTCAGGCGCCTCTTTTCTTCACGTAAGAAAGCTTTGTGCTTCCCACGATTAGCATTTCGACGTTGTGTTCTTCTTAGTAGTCTAATACACTAAAATAATATATTTTTTTAAGTACATATTTTATGCTTATTTTTGGTGATATTGCCCTTCAAAGAAGGGTATTTTCATATTTTTGTTGCAGGTGTAACATTTTTAGGCATTTGGAGCAAAGATGGTAAAAAGGACGAAATTTAGAGCAAAAACAAAAAATATTGGGATTCTGGCGCATGATGCACTGTTTGACAGAGGCTTGGTGCATGATGCGCCAGAGATGACTTTTTGCGGATTAAGGCGGTTCGAGGCAAATTTTGTGCAAATTTTCAAAAGGACACTTATTCTAAACACCTATTGGAGTAATTCAATGCATCTAAACACTTTAGAAGGTTCTTTTATGAAGGGATATGTCTTTTGGATCAAATGACACCTTTTTTGAATTCAAAAGAGTTGACTTTTAGAGGGAATTTTGGAGGGAATTTTCAATTCCTTTTGAAAGGAGGTAGCCCTTAATAAAAGAAGAAGACTTCAAAGAGTTAGGGGGTGGCATGAAAAGCAAGAAGAGAAGAGGAGATTTTCTTCTAAGGTTGTAAGAGGAGGGGGAAAGTGAGAGATTTCTTCTTCATTACATTTCTAAGAAAGAGTTGAGAGTGCTTGTAAAGAGGGAAAGTGCTTAAAAGGAACTTTTAGGGAATTGCTTGGGAAGGAGCTTGAGAAGGATTGTTAGATAAGTTGTGTTTTTTAATTCTTTTATTTTGTAAACTTGTTTTTATATAGAAATCTGTGTTTTGTCATATCCTTCTCATAAAAGAAGATCCTAATTTACACATTGCTAGTTTTCTAGAATTTTGTGCTACATTTAAATATGATGGAGTGTTGAATGATGTCGTCAAACTTAGACTTTTTCCTTTTTTCATTAATTGATAAAGCTAAGATGTGGTTAAACTTATTAGCGCCTGGATCTATCAGAACTTGGAGAGATTTATCACAAAAGTTTTTATCAAAATATTTCCCACCTTCAAAAACTGCTAAGCTTAGAAATGATATTACATCTTTTTGTCAGTTTGAGGGAAATCAATTTATGAATCCTGAGAAAGATTTAAAGATCTCTTTAGAAAGTGTCCACACTATGCGTTTTCAAATTGGTTAATAATTCAAAATTTTTATAATGGGTTAGTTGGATCTCTTAGATCTTAAATTGATGTTCTTGCTCGTGGATCATTAATGTCAAAACCATTCAATGAAGCATATTCATTAATTGAAGAGATGACTACTAATAATTTTCAATGGCCCTCTGAAAGGGTAAATCCAAAAAGAGTAGCTAGTATTTATGATTCTGATGCAATATCTATGTTAGCTGCACAAATAACTGTTATATCGAAGAAGATAGATTAATATGGAATGAATTATTCTCAAACACCCCCTGTGCTTGAGAAAAACTCATTAGGACAAACGATAGAATCTCAATCTTTTTATGAGACTTTAAATGCAATAAATAATCATTCTAATAATCCTTATGCAAATTATTATAATCCCAATTGGAAGAATTATCCAAACTTTAGTTGGAGTAACAATAACTCTAATGCTGCAAATCTGCAATGGGGAAACAACACTGTGAACTTATTGGGAAACTCCAACAATCAAGGGAATCAAGCTTATAAACCTTATTACAATCAAGAGATGGCTACTAATAATTTTCATTCTAAGTCAGAATGTCCTATTAAACCAATGAAAATCACTATAGAAAGACCACCACCTCCATTTCCTCAAAGATTGAAGCAAAAAAATAGAGATAATCAATTTTCTAAATTTTTAGAAATATTGATGAAACTAACAATAAACATTCCATTTGTTAAAGATTTAGAATAAATGTCAAGCTATATGAAGTTCATGAAGGATATACTTAATAAGAAAAGGGAGTTTGTAGATAATGAGACTGTTGCACTCAATGAAGATTGTAGCGCTATAATTTAGAAAAAGCGTCTTGAGAAACTTAAAGATCCTGAAAGTTTTACAATTCCTTGTGTTATTGGCTAACAATTTTATGGAAAAGCTTTATGTAATTTAGGAGCTAGTATTAATCTTATGTCATTATCAATTTTCAAAAGGTTGGGCTTAGGAGATATTTCACCTAAAACTGTAACTCTTCAGTTAGTTAATTGTTCGATTATCTATCCTAAAGGAGTTATAGAAGATATTTTAGTAAAAGTTGATAAATTTATCTTTCTTGTAGATTTTATTGAATTAGATATGGAGGAAGATAAAGAAATTCCTATCAATTTAGGAAGTTCATTCCTGACCACTAGAAGAGTTTTGAAAGATGTGCAGAAAGCAGAACTAACTATAAGAGTTAGTAATAAAGAGGTTACAATTAACATTGCAAAATCAATGAGTTACCCTATAAAAGAGCAAGAGATTGAATGCTTCAGAATGGATATTAATCAATATTTAAGCCATGAATATTTCAAGAAGACATTTGAAAGAAAATTTAAAAAGGAAAAATTTGAAAAGGAATATTTTGAATATCAAAATGAGGATAAAATTCAAGATGAATCTACGGAAGTGAGTAAAGAGGATTTAGATTATGTTCAGGAAAAGTTTGAAATGTTAGATCCTATGGAAAGTAACAAGAATCTGATTTCATCTACCAGGAAACCTCATGAACTAGAACTGAAAACACTTCCTACACATTCAAAGTATGCATTCTTAGGAGATTTATCTACATTGCCTGTTATAGTATCCTAAGAATTAACTGATACACAAGAAAAATAGTTATTTGGAAACTTTGAAAAGATAAAATAAAGCTTTTGGATGGACATTAGCTGATAATAAAGGAAGCAGTCCTTCAATTTGTATGCGTAGAATTTTATTCGAAGATTGAAATGAACCAAGAGTTGATTCTCAAAGGAGATTAAATCCTATGATGAAAGTAGTCATTAAGAAAAAAATTTTAAAATGGTTAGATGTTGGAATAATATATCCTATTACAGATAGTGCTTGGGTAAGTCCAATTCACTGTGTTCCAAAGAAAGGAGGTGTGACTATAGTGACAAATGAGCATAACAAATTAATATCAACAAGACAAGTCACTAGATGGAAAATCTGCATAAGCTATAGAAAATTAAATTCTGCCACCAAGAAGGATCATTTTCCTTTACCTTTTTTGGACCAAATGTTGGATAGGCTGGTTGGGCACAAATATTTTTGTTTTCTAGATGGATATAATGGTTATCACCAAATACCAATTTTCCTAGAGGATCAAGAGAAAACAACATTTACTAGTCCTTATGAAACTATTGCTTTTCGACGAATGCCCTTTGGATTATATAATGCACTTGCAACATTTCAAAGATGTATCATGTCAATTTTCAGTGATTTGATTGAAAAAGGGATCAAAGTCTATATGGATGGTTTTTCTGTATTTTGAACTTCATTTGAAATATGTCTAAATCATTTAGAGAAAGTTATACTATGCTAGTAAGACTCTTAATGATGTTTTGATTAATTACATCACCACTGAAAGAGAGTTATTAACTATTGTGTACACTTTTGATAAATTTAGATCATATCTGATTGGAGCTAAATGTGTTTTACATATTGACCATTCAACTATTAAATATTAGATGCAAAAGAAGGATGTTGAAACAAGATTAATTAGATGAGTACTTCTTATGCAAGAGTTTGATTTTGTAATAGTTGATAGAAAAGGGACTGATCATCAAATTATTGATCATCTATTTAGGCTAGAACAGGAAAAAATACTTGATTTGGAAAAAGAAATTAATGAAACTTTTCCTGATGAACAACTTTATGTTGTAAAAGGATGGGAAATACTTTAGTATGTTGATATTGTAAATTATATTATCAGTAGTGTTTTACCTTATGAACTGACAAAATATCACGAAAAGAAATTCATTTATGATGCAAAATCATATTTTTGGGATGATCCTTATTTTTGTAAATAATGTAAAGATTTAGTAATGAGACGATGTGTTCCTTATAAAGAAATTCCGGAACTTATCCAAAAATATCATGATTCTGAATTTGGAGGTCATTTTGGAAATGAAAGAACAGTTCATAAAATTTTGCAATCTGGATTTTATTGGCCTACTCTCTTTAGAGATGTTAATATATATATAAACATGTGATAGGTGTCAGAGAGTAGGTAATATTTTAAAAAAAAATGAAATGCCTCTAAATTTCAATTTGGAAATTGAAATTTTTGATGCATGGGGTTTGGATTTTGTGGGACAATTTATACCATCATTCAAAAATATTTATATATTGATTGTAGTGGATTATGTTTCAAAATGAATTGAAGCAATCACTTTACCTCAGTGTGATACTCGGAGTGTTTCAAAATTTTTAATTAAAAATATTTTTACAAGATATGGAAAGCTAAGAGTAATCATGACTGATGGAAGATCTCATTTTAGAAATGCAACAGTTGCAAGATTGGTGGAAAAATATAATATAATGCAAAAAATTGCAATTGCTTATCATCCACAGAGTAGTGGTTTAGCAAAAGTATCTAATCGTGAAATTAAGAGAATTTTGGAAAAGAGTGTTAATCCTAGGAAAATGGATTGGTCTGCTAGATTAGATACTGCATTATGGGCATACATGACAGCTTATAAGACATCTATAGGTATGTCCCCTTATAGATTAATTTTTGGGAAGACTTGTCACTTGCCAATTGAATTTGAACATAAAGATTACTGGGCTATAAAATTCTATTTCTATTTGAAAGATGCTGGTGAGAAAAGATTATTGCAATTGAATGAGCTTAAAGAAATTAAAAATGAATCTTATGATAATGTAAGGATTTATAAGGAAAAGATGAAAGAATGGCATGATCAGAAGATAATAAAAAAGGAATTTGAACCTGGACAGGAAGTTTTATTTTACAATACAATTACAATACAAGATTGAAATTATTTCTTGGAAAATTGAAGTATAGGTGAAAAGGTTCATTCAGAGTTATAAAAGTCGTTATTGGAAAGGGTCATTCAGAGTTATAAAAGTCTATCCTTATGGAGCAGTTAATATTGAAGACCCCAAAACTTGAAGAATATTTAAAGTGAATGAGCACATATTTACACTATATTTTGATGGTCAAAGACCAGCTTTTAAAGAGATGATAATATTTGGTCACCCAGAATAAAGATTGGGAATGTCGGGCAGACGATGCTAAACCAAGTGCTTTGTGGGAGGCAACCCATATGTATTGTTGTTTAGTTTACTTTTGAATTTTTTTTTTGAAATATTTTACGTATATTTATAATTATGTCTTTATCTAGTCTGTGAATCTGAGAAAATGTTCAGGAACATCTTTATTTATCTAATTCTATGGAAAAATTGAGAATTTATTGGATCAAAATTGAAATAGTGCAGTTTTTCAAACCAGCACATGATGCGCCTGAATTCCATAGAGTTGGCGCATGATGCGCTAGAATCGGCGCATGATGCACTACGATAACAAAAATAACTTAAAACATTTCAAAAGGCAGTTTTTTGCGGTTTCTTCTCCTTATAACTCCCAAAAAATTGAATCCTAAGTCTATTTTAAGAGGGAAAATGAGGGAAGAGCCACTAGATTTCAAATCCAATGGCGTCCCACTCCTAAAATACAGTGAGATTTGGAATTTTCAACAAGAGAAAGTTTGTCGGTTTTGATGTGTAGAAGTTGCATGATCGTATGCTAGTGAAGAAGAGACTAATCAAAGAAAGGGGATTTACAAATCGAGGATTCAACACACCGAATACTCGAGTGGAAGAGATAATTGCGCAGAGGCATTGGGAAGTGCTTTGTTACACTACCGTCGCTGTAGTAATCCCTGTAGCGAAAGAGTTTTATGCAAATATTCATGGGATCAACCAATGACTTGTCTATGTGTGAGGCAGGTTTGTGCAATTCACTACTTTAAGAATAAATGAGAGGTTTAGGATTGAGAATGTGCTTATCTGCCATTATGCAAATTTTACCCCTACAAGAGACAATATGAATGAACTCCATCGGTACCTTATGGATAAAGATGTGAATTGGGAGGCCAGAGATGATGAGAATGTAAGTTTTTCCTCATCATTGTTAAATCCTGCTTCTAATGCTTGACACTTATTTATTTCATCAAGGTTACAGCCTACAATGAAGATCAGTAAGGTGACTAAGGTGAGCGTTTTCTTAAATTATTGTATTCAAAATGAAAAACCTAGTGATATTGGAGCCATTATTGTGAAATCGGTTTTGGGTTTTATTGTGAATGGGTCTGCAACTGGGCTTGGACATCCATCCACTATTTTCCTACTATGCAGTTAATCGCAAGTACCTTATGAAAGTTTGGAAAAATTGCTTCTTCCTTGGAAGCCGATGGATCCAGAAGTCTATTGCATATTGGAATGAGAGATGAAAATGATATGAATGTATTAATGGACCAGGAATCCTAGAATTCATTACCTATTCAGGCTTACTACAATTTGAATGCACTTTTGAAGAAGATTAAGAAGATAGAGAAAGAGGTACAGAATCTTATACATGTGATTGCAAATATTTCTGAAATGTTGGATCATATGGATTGGAGACTAAAGGAACATTTTGAACTTACTGGGCGTATTGAAGATAGTTTGGTATGTATGTTCAAGAAACATGCTTGGATTGAGGAGGACTCAACTGATCCCTTCTACAACATGTATGTGCACTACCAATCTATGAGAGATATCTAGGAGGTTGGAGTGAGGAAGATGTTTGAATTTAGTTTATGCACGGAACATTTTGTTTAGTACTGTTTTATGCACGGAACATTTTGTTTAGTACTGTTTGTTTTAGTTATTTTGTTGAGTTGGATTGCATTTCCTTTCTATTTTTGCACTATCTATGTTTACATTTTGTAATTAGATGTTTAGATTTTAGTGTTAGGATGTTTGGCTTGCTTCAAAACACTGAAATAGATGTTTGTTATCTTGAAAATTGTTTGTTTGTAATAGCGCCTATTGTATATATAAATGTGAGTTTTGTGTTGTTTATAAAAGTTGGTTGTTAGAGTGATGTTCATGTATGTTTAGAAATGTTCATTTGAGTTAATTAGAGGTTTACATAAATCGGTACAGAGCATATTTTCACAAAAACCAAAATCTGGTGAATTTGTGCTCTAGCGCATGATGCGCCGATTTATAGAGCACTGGTGCATGATGCGTTAGATTTAGTGCATAATGCGCCAAAAACCCGAACACTCCAATTTGCCAAAAAACCCACAAAATCACATGGACAAGCCTAATTTTCACTGCTTGTTTGTCTCCTACCTCTAAACCTTGACCCAGAGCTTTACATTGAGAGCGATAGAGAAGATTTTGGAGGCCAAAAATCATAGATTTCATCTTCTCTTCATAAGAGCTTTACTTTAACTTAGAACTTTTTTATTTTCACTGTGGATTTTTTTTACATTATGGAAGGTCCGAATTTTGGGATTTTTGATGAAAAAGGCTGAAAAAACTTATGGTGAAAAGTTTTTTTACCAAATAATCTTGCTTGAGAAGTTAGATTTTTTATTTAGTAATTTATTTCAAATTTATTTGGATTTTCATAGATTTTCCAATGGCTCCCCGAGTGAAGAGAGGAGGCCGTCTGAGGATTTTCATTCATGAAGGTTCATTAACTTCAAAGCCCAACATAGTTATACTACTCAAATGGAGACCAGAAGATTGATCCAAGAACTGGCTTTTGCAAACCCTGGTGGAGAGATCGAGAGCTTGATTCTCACCAGAAATTAGGAAAGATTCTGCTACTTCACTGTAGTAGCAATTGTTCTCATGATTCAGGAGTTCTATGCTAACCTGAGGTTCACTGCTGGTGATCACATCTGGTGATCACATCTTGATCACATCTTGGTTAGAATTTACTGCTGGTCGGATCAATGCTTTTTATGGGCTAAGAAACGTATTTCATGATGAGTACACTTCATTCAACATGACTAATTCATCACTAGATGAAGTGATTGCCTTTTTGATTGATGGAAGAGGAAAGTGGAAGATTAAGTGGAAGATTAAGAATAACATTAAGAATAACAAGATAGTTAACTTCCCCGCTTCCATGTTGACTATTCAGTATAAGGTATGACATCACTTCATCTCTACTAAACTATTGTCAATGAATCATCTTGCTGATGTTACAAAAGATAGAGCGATGTTGAACTATTGCATTCAGAACATGAAACCAATAGATGTTGAAGCACTCATAGTTCATCATGCTTGAAGTATAGCTGGTCATTCTACAGTCGGTGGTTTGGGATATCCTGCTATGATATTCACTTTATGTGAACAATTAGGAGTAGGGTCCCATAGAACTGAAGAAAGATTTCAACCATAGAATCCTATTAGGAGCCATATGATTCAGAGAGTTGAATCATTTGTTGAATCTAGAGGTAGAGAAGGAATAGGCCCTCAACATCAGCAGCAGGGGCATCCACTTCTCATTCTACATCGTTAGAAGGTATTATAGACCAACTTATGATTCGACAATTGAACATAGTTAATATACAAACTACTTGGGAGAGATAGAAGCAAGAAATGCTTATAATGATGAGTATAAGCAGAGGAGAGTTCAGCATGATATAGATTTTGAAGATGCTATGGTAAGACATCTTAGGGGTGAGTCCAATGTGGAATTTCCTACTTGCCCCAATTCCACTCCCTATGCTCCTATTTGAGTTGAAGATGAGGAAGAAGAAGAAGAAGAAGATGATGATGATGATGATGAGGAAGGAGATGAAAACTGATATTTTTATGAGTCTAATTTAGTTTGTTTTTATGTTTGTTTGTTATGTGTGATTGAAATGTGTTGTATTTTCATTTAAAAATTGTTGTAGTAAAAACTTTCATGTAGTGTTGTGAACATAATTATAATAATAACTAGAGACTTTTACTTTTTCTGCATTTTTAGTATTTCAGTTTTTGTATTGTTGTTTTTAATTCTCAGCAAATTATTTAGAGTATATTATGTTTTATTTAATGTTTTAAAGGCTTTATGTGTTTTTTTTTAAAGTTAATACCTGCAGTATACCAGAGCTAGTTTCATAATCAGAAATCCTCTATATGTCAGTTTTTTTTAGTTCATGCATTTATTATTTTATTTCACCTACTAAATTTTGTAATAAAACATTTTTAAAAGTACTTAAAAACTTAAGTTTATGGGGAAGAAAATTTTATTTTGAAAAGAAGTAAACTAAATTTTATTTGTCCTCAATTAACTATATTTTTAAAATTAATTTAACTTGACCTGAGATATTGAGATTTAACTTTAAATGATTATACTTATGTTTATAAATGTTATGGTAAATATAGGTAAAAAGTTTTTAAAAATGAAGGTCAATTCTAAAGTTAAAGATATTTGGTATGATAGGATAAGACTATGTTTTTTCTAATTAAAGTAAAGGAACTTGTTTTTTTGAAGTATTAGGAAATTTATAGATTCATGTAAGAAAAAAAGAATGAGACTTTATGAAAAATCATAAACTAATATGAATTTATAAAGTGAAGAAAGGTATGGAGTTTTGACTTTAAGAAGAGGATAATGAAGTTCAAAATTATTGAAGGATATCCAGATATATTAATCCTCACTTGAAAAATAAAATAAAAGAAAAGAAAAGAAAGTAAGTGAGGAGAAGCTTGAGGAGATGCCTAATCAAAAATTAGCTTCACTTGAATCTACTTAAGGAAGGAGCTTTATTTCACTTTCTAAACTTGTATATGAGTAATAGCAGCATTCCTAGTAAAGTCTTCATGAAGTTCCTTTTTATATAAATGTTCTAAATGTCCATAACATGACAAATTGCAATTCTTCTTAAAATGAATAGAGATTCAGAAATCTTATATTTGATTACTAATTATTCCTAGACTTAGAGTTTAAATCTAAGTTATTAAAGGTTTTTCTTAAATTTTGATATTCTATTTATTAAACTAAAGTATAGGAGTTATGAATTGATCCCTATCTTAAGTGAAATGCTTTTATGTAATAAAAGTGTCACTTGGGGACAAGTAACATTTATGTTTGGGAAATTTTGATACACCAAAATAATATACTATTTTCAGTACATATTTTATGCTTATTTTTGGTGATATTGCACTTTAAAGAAGGGAATTTTCATATTTTTATTGAATGTAAAACATTTTTAGGAATTTGGAGCAAAAATGGCAAAAAGGATAAAATTTCGAGCTAACACAGTGAATTTTGGGATTCTAGTGCATGATAAGCCAGATTGGCGCATGATGCGTCGCTTGGCAGAGGCTTGGCGCATGATGCCCCAGAGACGATTTTTTTTGCAAATTAAGGCGGTTCGAGGTAAATTTTGAGTGAATTTTCAGAGGTACACTTGTTCTGAACACCTATTGGAGTAATTCAATGCATCTAGATACTTTGGAAGGTTCTTTTATGAAGGGACATGTCTCTTGGATCAAATGGCACATTTTTGAATTCAAAAGGGTTAACTTTTGGAGGAAATTTTGAATTCCTATTGAAAGGAGGCAGCCACCAATAAAAGAATAGGACTTCAAAGAGTTAAAGAAAAGTGAAAGGGGGTTGCATGAAAGGCAAGAAGAGAAGAGAAGAGAAGAAGAGATTTTCTTCTAGAATTGTAAGAGGAGAGGGAAGGTGAGAGATTTCTTCTTCATTATAATTATAAGAGAGAATTGAGCGTTCTTGTAAAGAGAGAAAGGCTTTTAGAGAACTTCTAGGGATTTTCTTGGTAAGGATTGTGAGATAAGTTGTGTATTTTAATTCTTTTATTTTGTAAACTTGTTTTTATAGATGAAATCCTTGTTTTATCGTATCCTTCTCATGAATTTTGAGTATTCTTTATCCTTCTCCTTACTTTGAAATATGGTTTTGTGAAGAAGTAATTTTGTTTTTTACGGTCTTAAATTTTAATAATTTTTGATGATTTGAACTCTGATCTTCATTTATTTTTTGATACGCTCAATTGAAATATTAAAATATGTTGAGAAACATACGTTCTGAAAAGGGCTATGATTTCTACAATAGAGGGAGACTCACATTTGATTTCATGGGATAGTATGTCATCCATGGAATTAAGTGCAAATAAATAAGAAAATATATTTTGTATGATGCAGAATTGGAGATTTTAAGGTGACATATTAAAATCCCAACTAGGTCCAATTGATTGGAAACTAATGCAAGATTGTTATCCCACAGAGAGGGGAGTAGTGTGAGCTCTAGAGTGGCAGTCGGTATCCTCTCAGCCTAACCACGACATTAGAGACCAAACTCTGGATTAGTTCACTCGGAAGAGGGTAAAGAATAGGATTGCTCTTATTCATTCACTTTTCATTTTATTGAGGTTAATTTTATTACAAAATTGTGGACCTAGTCATAGACGCTTGGCCAAATAAATAACCCCAACACAATCAAAAATTCAAAAAGTTGACTTCATGGAACGTCACGTCGGGTAATAAGTCTTCAAGTAGTGGCCATTAACTGACAACATAGGTCTCTCGCCTTGAAAATCCACCAGCTGGTAATCTCCTCCCGAATAGATCTTTTCTATGGCGAATGATCCCTCCCAAGTTGGTTCTAATTTTCCACCTATCTTGTGGTGTGCAAGAATATTCAAAAAGTTGACTTCATGGAACGTCACGTCGGGTAATAAGTCTTCAAGTAGTGGCCATTAACTGACAACATAGGTCTCTCGCCTTGAAAATCCACCAGCTGGTAATCTCCTCCCGAATAGATCTTTTCTATGGCGAATGATCCCTCCCAAGTTGGTTCTAATTTTCCACCTATCTTGTGGTGTGCAAGAATATGTCTTTTGAGAATGAGAACAAGTTCACCAACTTTGAACGCCCTCAGTCAGACCAATTTGTCATGAGCCTGTACCATCCTCGCTTGGTAGAGTTCCAAATGTTGTTGTGCTTCTAGTTGTTTTCCCTCAAGAATTTCCAATTCTTCAAGTCTGAGTTTTACACTTTCTTCAATTGTGATTTTCTTGGCAATTGTGACTCTGAGAAATGGTGTATGGAGTTCCAGTGGCTTTGAAGCAAATAATAATGTAATTATTATATTTAATTATGGGATACTATGCAAGTATACGTATCGTTATCATGTAATATATGACTTTTTTATTATGCCCCAAATATCAAACCCACATGGAGAAATACAATATGCAACAAAAATCAGAAGAAATTAGATAAAAAATTTTACTTTGCAAAATATTCGTACTCAAACTATAAATGCTAAAATAAGAATGAAAGTTTGATTCTTTTTGTTTTTTTATATAATTGAAAGTAAAGTAAAGAACTAACTAAATTTAACTAGATATTTGTAAGATGAATGTAATATAAATAAAATATATTTTTCCTTATTTTGAATCAGTAACAAGTCTAGGATTTTTTTTTGTGGAAGTATTCAAATTGTGTTGTGCCAAATAGGAGCAATAATATTTTTTACCCTTACTAGAGATGCTATAAAGAACATTGACAAATTTAAAGTTTGAATAGTCTTAAAGATGGGTTTAGTAGAGAATATACTAGCTCTCATTCGAGAGTTCTCTCTTCCCCCTCCACCCGGGGCTAACATCTCATATCAAAACCTAAGACTATAAACCAAATGTCACTCTAAAATCCTCTAATTCTACACCCTTCAAAGTTTATTTCCCTATTTATTTTCACTCAATCACATGAATTACATTCTCATCCATACAATCTCATGTGATTCTTACCATTAGTTGATTGACAATACCATCTCAGATCTTACATGTTCTCATAATAAATATTAACATCTTAATTGGTCAAATCAAGAAGTAAATGACGTGTAAGGTTTAAAATGATCACAACTTGTTCCAACACTAAAGATCAATACTTTACACAACTTCCATCCAATATTTAATCACTTATCATTTAAATGAAAAAGATAAAGAAAATTACTCGAAATTCATAGAGAAAACACAACCACACTAATTTTTGAAAGTATAAATCGTGTAAACAGTCAATAAGTCTAAATTAAAACCAAATGTAATCATAAAGATAGTAAGGTTTAAAATGATCACAACTTGTTCCAACACTAAAGATCAATACTTTACACAACTTCCATCCAATATTTAATCACTTATCATTTAAATGAAAAAGATAAAGAAAATTACTCGAAATTCATAGAGAAAACACAACCACACTAATTTTTGAAAGTATAAATCGTGTAAACAGTCAATAAGTCTAAATTAAAACCAAATGTAATCATAAAGATAAAAACTTATCTCAAATTCTCTCCATCAAACTCTTGAAGTTCCTTTGAATCTCTTCTCTTCATTTCTCTCACAATACTCTCTACTCACACACTACAATCTATTCTTCACTCTAAAAATTTATCCTAATTAATATAAGAGAGAGAGGCGTTGGTGGCGTGGCTATGGGGGCAGCGTAGGAGATTCTTCTTGAATCCAATCCAAGCCATCTTTTATAATTTTTCAAAAGGTACATTTGGTGTCTCTTCAAAATGTGTCCACATTCAATGAATCTTCCAAGAATTTTCTCTTTTCGAAAGCCAATTGAATGAATTTTCATGTTCATTAACTATTTCCCACATTTTCACCAAGAGTTGCTTCAAACACCTCTTCAAAAATTTGTCCAAATTCATTGAATCATCAAGTAAGTACTTCTGGCGCTTAAGCGCAAGGTTCTTGGGGCTTAGGGGCAGCCTTCTCGGTTTTACTGGCGCTTAAGCACCAGTTCTGGGTGCTTAGGTGCCATAGTTCTTTTGCACACTTTCAATTTTTCTCCAAATTTGATCCTTCTTCACTCATTTCATCATTTTTAATTCATTTTATTGTACCTGAAAGAAAAACATATAAATATTTTTCATTAAAGTGCAATATCTAAACAATAGGCATAAAAATATGTACATAAAGACTATTTATTTTAGGTGTATCAACAACCCATGGTTATCAGTGTGGTTTGATTTAGTATGATTACAAGTTGTGATTGTTAGTGTTGTATTGTGTTTGTTTTATTATGGATTGATTATTTTGATAGAAAATGATGAATGTTTAGATTGTTAGTGCCTGATTTCAATTTGATGAGCAATGAGTTAGGTGATTCTATAACTTTTAATTGTGTCTAGACTTGTTGATGTTCTCTTATAGTAGTTGGATTAACGAGTCCACTATGACTCAAGTCTCAACTGGAATTGAGTTTTACAGGAGACATCTTGAGTTTGGACAATAATAGATCCATCTCAATTATGATACTTCCTTTCTCTGACTTTGTTTCCATTCGGTAGGGTCATGAACTTAATTGATGAGCAACATGTGGATGATCTTACACTATCTTTATAACTGTTAGAGGTGCTTACTTAATTCCTGAGGTTGGTGCGCACGAGCCAATATATCAGGGATAATTGTATCTTTGGATTAGACTCTATAAAATCATTTATAAGTACCCAATTTATCAGTGTAATAATTCCATTACAGATTGGAAGTAAGGTATTGAGGTCTGATGAGTTAAAGGACTAATTAACCTCATTTATCATGTGTGTTTGTGTTTATGTTACAATAATATAAAGAACTTGGAGAACACTTAAATATATATTCCTATGTTGATTCATGTTATGCTTTTTAGACCTTTCTTTAGTTCAATTTTATTTTGACATGTTTAGTTTAGATTAACTTTCTATTGCAAATTACTTTGTTCTGATGAATACTTGTAGATGTTTCTGAT
The DNA here is from genome assembly GCF_001263595.1 of Phalaenopsis equestris. Classification (NCBI taxonomy): domain Eukaryota; kingdom Viridiplantae; phylum Streptophyta; class Magnoliopsida; order Asparagales; family Orchidaceae; genus Phalaenopsis; species Phalaenopsis equestris. Next base: position 157,170 of record NW_018252638.1, read on the forward strand.
AGACATTTGTGGTAGATAAAATTTCTGAGCTATTCTTCTTCCTACTTATATTTTTTATAATGAATTTTATACATGTTAAAAATCAATTTTGGGGGGAGGAAGAAAAATAAATTTCAAAATTAGAATACTTTCTTTTAGTTTAATATTATTGAAAGCATGTTTTAGGCTAAATTTACTTTCTCAATTTACTTTCTCTTGCATTACTTTCTCTTGCAGTCATTCTATCCTGATTATGCATGTATATGAATTTCAAATGATGTTGTAGTACCTGATAGATTTAGCTTTTACTTTTTCTTCCTGCTATATTTTATAGAATTGATTGTGAAATATTTAAAAATTTAACTTTGGTGGGAGGAAGAAAAATGTATTTCAAAGTTAAACTTTATTTGTCCTCTGTAGCTTGTATTTAATTTCATATCATTTTCAAAATGTTTGTAGTAAGTTGTGTTATCTTTAGGATGTTAAACTATTGATTTTTACGAATGATATTAACAAAAACTTAGTAGATAAGTTAGTAAAAAGGATGAAACTAAAGTTATGATATTTAGTATAAAATAGTAGGGAAATGATTTTACTATTTATAGTAGGAAAAATTGAATTTTTTGAAAAATTAATGATTTTTTTAATAATATTTTATTAAAAGAATTTAAATTCTATGAAAATTATTTTTCAAAAACTAATACTAGATATTAAGTTAATTTCTATTTATAGTAGGAAAAATTGTATTTTTTGAAAAATTAAAGATTTTTTTTAATAATATTTTATTAAAAGAATTTAAATTCTATGAAAATTCTTTTTCAAAAGTTAATACTAGATATTAAGTTAAGAAAAGAAATGAGTTCTTAACTTTATAAAAGGAATAATGAAATTCAAAATCATTAAAGGCCTATCCAAATATAGTAATCCTCACCTAAAAAAAGCAATGATTAAAAAGATCCTGAAATAAGAAGAAAAAGAAAGAAAAAGAAAAGTAAAGAAAAAGAAAAAGAAAAGGAAAAGAAAAAGAAAAGAAAAGTAAAGTTGAAAAAGGGAGGAAAAGCTTAAGAAATATGACCTAATTAAAAATTGGTTTCACTTAAATCTTTCTAAGGAAGAAAACTTATGATCAATTCGTCGCTTAATTTCTGAATGTATTAGTAAAAATTATTTTCAATATAGAATTCATAAATTTTGAAATTAATAATTTTCTAAAAACCCAAAGTTTGGGGAAATTTAAATTACGTCAGAATTAAATAGAAAAGCAATATTCCTAAATTTAATACTAAATGTTATGATACCTTAGATAGCATTTACTTTACTAGAAATTATTCTAAATTGGACTATAACATTTTCATAACAATTTTTTAGTTATTTAAAAATTAAACTCATTTCCGCAGGTTAACAATTTCTATTTTTAAAGTTATAGTGTTACTTGAGGACAAGTAACGTTTAAGTTTGGGGCTATTGATCCACCTGAAAATTACCTATTTTTAGTGTATATTTTATGCTCATTTTTTGTACATTTTTAATGATATGACACTTTAAAAGAATGTATTTTGCATATTTTTGTCTTCAGGTACAAGAAATTGACTTTAGTGGAAATAGAGCAAAAACGATGTCATTTGGAGTCAAATCAAGCAAGAAAGAAAATTCTAACCTAGCACATTTTGATGTCTTTCTATGCTTAAACTCATTTAAATTTATCACATATTTTTTAATAAAATTATAATTTAAAGAAAGGATATTTCAATGTCTATTTTTGTAGGCATATCAATTTCGAGCGCAACAAAGCTGAAACGGGGCGAAACAGAGTTAAAACGGAGCAAAATGGGGCGAAACGGTGGAGTTGTCTGTAGGGTATCACATAGGCACCGGTAATGATGAGAAAAATGTCACTAGGCGCTGGAAACTAGTGCCTATGCACAAAAAATGGTTGGAGATGATTTTGGACCGCTTTTGGTGGTTTCAAGATGTTCTAGAAGGTTCTAGCTGGCTATGCACGCCCTTTGGAGTGATTAAATGAATCAAGACACTTGGAGTGTCTTTTCAATGAAGAGATGTGCCTCTTAGAGTGAAAGGGTATTTTTAGATGAAGTAATGTGTCTCTTGGAGAAAGGAGGAGTTTTTGCTTCTCTTTAAATAGAGAGGCTTGAAGTTTCTCATGAGTGTAATTAAAGGAGTTTAGAGAAGAAATTAGAAAGTGTTTTAGGAGGAGTTTGGCGTGAGTTTATGGATATGTAGATTTCTCCATTTTATGGAGAGATTGGTGAGAGATTTTGATAGATATGAGTAAAGAAGTAGGAGCAACACATGGATCAGCATGAGACTTTGTTGGAGAGATTTTTTGTTTTACTTTCAAAGGAAAAAAAAAGTTAATTATTGTGTTCTTCATTATCTTGAAATTATTGCAAACACTTTTTAGTGGATTTCTTTAATTTAAATGAGGTTTTTTGTTGTGTTTTATCCATGCTTCGTAAGTAATTTTTCGTACTATTTTTTTTTAATATAAAGTAGTGGCATGTGTAGGAAAATTTGTTTAATGATAGAATTATTTTTGTTTTCATTTGATGAGAAATATCTCCATTGCTTCATTGACATAACTTAAGTGGTAATAGGTTATGATAAAATCTGTTGTAAGTGAAACTAAGACTTGGGAGAGTGGTGATCTCGCAACTAAAGTGTACTCACATTGTTCGATTAGCTATTGTGAAATAGTATGAGCGACAATGCAACTTTTAAGAAAATATAATTCATGATATGTTTCTATTAGAAGCTTCTAGGTGACAGATAGTTGCATAAATCTAATAGAACACTAAGCATACCTATATGCTCGAAAGAGGGTAGGTAGACATGTGTTCCTTGTTGGCACTTAGATTATTACATAATTCTATTAATTCTTTTATTGCTTATGTCATTACCTTCAATTTACTTTTCTTTTGCAATGAATTGGATATGTGTTTAGGAATTTTTATTTGCTTAGAAATTCTCTTTTTTTCATAAATGTGATGATATTTTTACTTGTCTTTCATTTACTTTACAAATTGACAACTTGTATTATTAAAACCTATTAAGAAACCTATAGACCCGAAAGAGCTACAATTTCTTAACTTGTAAGTATCATATTCTGCCATTGAAAGAGCAGTCATGATCGTCCGAAGAGGGGTGCAAATAAATAGGGAGATAAGATCCGATGGGTGTAGAATTGATGTTTCTAAGGTGACAAGACAGATTCTGTTATCAATTTGGTCTAGAGATTGGATATAAGGGTCACTGGTAGGTTCTATAAAGAGGGCATAGTGGGTAATCAAGAGTTAGAGACTAAAACCTACTCATCACAACTATACATGCTGACACCAACTTTAGATTAACCAATGTTCTTTACACAATCAAAAAAAGTAAGGAATAGGTATTCTCATATTTGTCACTACAATATTATGTTTTAAGCATTTCATTTATTTACATTATTTAGGTCAACACATGAGATGGGTAGTCTTTAACATGTCCAAATTTTCTGAACCAATTTATCCAGATAAGTTATCCTTAGAACTTATATTTGTATTTGGTAATAGTTGTTATCCTTACGTTTAATATTTGCATTTAGGAGTAGTTTCTAGATAAAACACCATCTTAATTGACCTTCCAACCCAGGACTTGATAGTAATAGACTAGGATTTCACCTAAGGGTTTTCTTACATCACTTCTTTGTGGGATCAATACTTTGGGTTTTAAAAGAGAACCCTATGTTACTTGAAATGATATGTATACTTGCGTAGTAGCCCTAGTGTGTAAATTATTTTCTAAATTTAATAATATTTTGATTATGCACACTAGTTGCAAAATAAAAATTCTAGTCAAGTTCTTGGCCATCTTTTGGAAATTAAATTGCTTGGTAATTGTGAGTCGGGTCAGATACTTCATTGACTTTAAAACATTAAATTTTACTTCCTAGTCATTAACTCTCATGGTCAACTCTCTTTTTTGCACATATCATAACACATCCAGTAGCAAGAAAATGTATCCCCAAAATAATAGAAATTTCTTTATCTTATTCCATATCTAGCTCAATGAAATCCACATAGAAGATAATATTTTCCACCTTACACTGGTGGGAGAAATCTCTCCAAAGTTTAATCTTCAAAAAATGGATAAAGGTATGAGATTAACGCTAGCTCACAAAGTGCATAAGGCTTTTCCATACTATTTCTCTCCAATCGCACATGGAATTGTGAAGCTACCAGTGTCTTTAAGCTTTTGAGGAAGTTACTTTTGAATTATTGCACTACATTCTTCACTCATTGCAACAGTCTCAAAGCTTCAAACTTCCTCTTCTTGTTTAATATAACTTTCATAAATTTGACATAACTCAACATTTGTTCCAAAGCTTCTGCAAATGGAATATTGATTTTAAGCTTCTTAAATATCTCAAAAAAATTTTAAATTTATTGTTCAAGATTTGTTGTCTCAGCCTTTGAGGAAAAGGAGGTGGTGGTCTTTCTAAATCACTTTTAGTTGGAAAGACAGATTGTTCTGGGTCTTTAGAAATTGTTTCTTTAGGTTCTTCAATCTCTCTCTCAACTTCAATCATTTTTTTACCTCCAACTTTTAATTCCTTTCCACTCCTAAGTTGAACAACTTTAATTTTTTCTTGTTTTGTTCCTTTGTCTTGAGGATTTACTTCAACATTACCAGGAAGTGTTCCCTTGGGTATATTGCTAAGTGCATTAGCAATTTGTCCCAATTGATTATCAATAATTCTTATTGTAGCACTTTAAATTTACATCTGATTACCCATTTATAAAACTACTTCTTCTATAGACAACTTCTTTTCCTTAAATTGTTGGTTATTAAAGCCTGGAGGATAAGAAGGTTGATAGTTAGAATTACCCTGAATGTTCTAGTTTCCTGTTGGGTTTTCTTGATTGTTCCCCCATTGTTGATTTCCACCACTAGAATTGTTCCTGTTAAAATTAGGATGTTTTTTCCAACCTGGGTTATAAAAGTTTGAATATGGGTTATTGGGTTTATTACCAACTGCATGTAATGTTTCTAAAGATTGAGAATCATTAGTATGTCCTAATAAATTTTCTTCACTTGCTTAAAATATTTCGGAAAAATTCATAACATAATTATCTACCTTCTTAGATAATGTAGAAACCTAAGCTACTAAGATAGTAAAAACATCATTATCATGAATACTAGCTACTCTTTTAGGATTTACCCTTTTCTAAGGGCCATTGAAAATTATTTGGGGCCATTTTTTCAATTAAGGCAAGAGCTTCATCAAATGATTTTAACATTAAAGATCCTCCAAAAACAACATATATTATTGATCTAAGGGATCCTATTAACCCATTGTAAAATGTTTGAATAATTAACCAGTTAGGTAAAACATAATGTGCACGCTTTCTTAGGAGTTCCTTAAATCGTTCCCAAGCCTTATAAATTGACTTCTCTTCAAACAGAATAAAAGAAGTAATATCATTTCTAAGCTTAATAGTTTTTCAAGGAGAAAAATATTTAGCCAGGAATTTTTGTGTCATTTCTCCACAAGTTTTAATAGATGCAGGTGTTAAAGAGTTTAACCACGTCTTAGTCTTATCCCTTAAAGGAAAAATAAAAAGTCTAAGTCTAATCGCATCATTCATAACAACATCATATTTGAATGTAGCACAAAGTTATAGAAAATATATAAGATGTAAATTTGGACCCTCAGTTTGTGTTCTCCCAAACTGATTATTTTGCACAATTTGTATTATTGTAGGTTTAAGTTCAAATGAGTTAGCTGCTATAGTAGGAATTTGAATACTAAAATGAATTTTATCTGTCGTTTGGTTGGCATAATCCCTTAAAGGACTCTGTAAATTTTGATGTTCATTTTCATTAGTAAAAGTTTCAAAGTTATTTTGTGATGTGTTTGTTATTTCTTGAAAATTATGAAGTTGTTTTTGCTTTTTAATTCTTGTTATGGTTTTATCTAATTAAGAATCATAGGGTACTAAACCTTTAGATCCTGAACTTCGCATATAAAAAGTAAAATTCAGAAAATAAAATACTAAAACAATCTAAATAAAATAAAATTATATTTTTTCTTTTTCAGTTTTTTTTTGTAAATTTTTAATAATTTTCAGGTTTTATATTTTTTTTATAATTTTGAATTTTTGTTATTTTTTTATAATTTTTGAAAATTTCAAGTAAAAACTAAAATTTTTAGTAATCAAAATTAAGGTTTCAAAGAAAATTCCAAAAAAGATATTTCCTTTAAAGTTTTGTTTTTCTATCGCTTCTGATTTGCCTAAAAATACTACTTTTTCACATATATTTTATGCTTATTTTTAATAATATTGTACTTTAAAGGAACGTATTTTGTATATTTTAGCTTCAAGTACAATAAATGAACTTTTGGAGAAAAAGGAAGTAAAAATGGGCAAAAATGATGCAATTTGGCGTTAAAACGAGTAAGAAAGAAAATTCTGACCTGACAAATTTCAATATGGCTTTCTATGCTTAATCTCTTTTACACTTCTTACATCTTTTTGAATAAAGTTATACTTTAAAGAAAGGTTGTTTTCATGCTTATCTTGTAAGTATGTCTGTTATGAGTGAAACTCAACTGAAACGGGGCAAAACGGAGCAAAACAGTAGACCTATTGTAGGGTGGCACTAGAGGCACCGGATTAAAGAGAAGACGTGTCAAAATCTAGAGAATAGGAGCCAGAGGCACCAGAACTTGTGCCAAAACCAGTGTCAAAGGCGCTAGAGACGGTTATGGACGGATTTTTTGTTATTTTTGACTATTTTGAGATGTCCTAGAAGGCTCTAAGGAAATCAAATGCCCCATGGAGTGGTTCAATGAGTTTAGCACTTGGGAAAGGCTCTTGAATGAAGAGATATGTCTCTTGGATGAAGAGATTTGTCTCTTAGAATGAAACTATGTGTCTTTTGGGAAAAAGAAGGAATTTTGTCTCTTTAAATAGGGGGGCTGGTGCCTCTCATAGTGTGTATGTGAGTCTGTGTAGGCGTGTATATTATAAAAAATGAGAGGAATGCTTAGAGATCTTAGAATAGAAGTAAACATGTAAATTTCTACCTTTTATGGCGAGATTGGAGAGGGGATTTTGAGAGAATCTATAAAGAATTGTACTAGCTTTGCATGGATCAACGGAAGACTTTGTGGGAGAGATCTTCATTTTTCTTTCAAAGGGAAAAGGGAAAAAGCTAAGCATTGTGTTATCTTATGATTTTGTAAACACTTATCTAGTGGATTTTCTTTGATGTAATGAAGTTTTCATTTATGTTTTCTTCGTGTTTGGTGAGTAGTTTTTCTTACTCTTTCTTCTTGTTTGGAAATAGTGGCATGAGATGATTATATCGTTGTTTGCATTATGTTTTTCTTTTGTAATAAGTAGGATTCATGTTTAAGATTTTGTGATGCATGTTAAAATAGATTTTAATTATAAATGTGATGGTTTTTACTTCAACTTCATCTACATTACAATAAGGGCCCATTGTAGTGTTAAAATTCATTGTAATAGCATTAAGATCAGAGAGGGTGGTGTAATTCTCAACAAGTGGAACCACATTTGATTTCATGGATGAGAATGTATTCTATGGGGTTGAATGTAAATAAATAGGAAAATATACCTTGATAGACATAGAATTGGAGATTTTAGGGTGACAGACTAAAATCTCCAATTTGGTCCTGTTGTTTGGAAACTAAAGCGAGATGTTAGCCCTCAGGAGAGGAAGAAGTGGGATCTCTAGAGTGCGATTTAGTATCCTCTCGGCCTAACCATTGATTTAGGGACCAAATTCAAGATTAACCAATGTTCTTTATGCACTCGATAGATGGTAAGGAATAAGATTGCTCCTATTTGGTGCATATAGTATTTAATGTATCTTATTCCTATACATTATCTAATTCACTACATAAGAATAGTAGTTTTTAACATCTCAAAATTCTTCAAACCAATTCATTCAGAAAGGATTATCTTTAGAATTAATATTTTCATTTAACAGTAGTTGTTTGTTGTTTTAAACTTAAGACTTACCTTTAGGAGTACTTATTAGAAAAACCACTTCTTCGAAACTAAGGACTGATAGTAGCAGACTAGAATTAGCCTAAGGGATTTCTTACCTTGCTTCTATGCGGGATTGATACTGGGGTTTTTAAGAAAAGCCCTTTATTACTTGAAGTGATACATGTACTTGCATAGAACCCATAGTGTGTGAGTTATTATCTATATTTTATAATATTTTGATTTTTCTTACTAGCCGTTAAATATAAATTGGGTCAAGTTTTTCGTCATATTATGGAAGCTAAATTACTGTATAATTGTTGGTTGGGTCAGGTTTTGGCGCCATCTCATGGGAACTAAATTGTCATAAAACACATAGAAAACCAACACACACTAGGGGCGCATCAGCTTCCCCGACAATGACACCAAAAAATTGACCTGACCTGTAATCATGTAGATATTTATGTTCCTTAATATGCCAAAAACTTGACCTAAATTATATTTAGCAGCTAGTGAGAATAAATATAATATGATAAAATTTTAAAAAATAATTTTCTCACTAAGGGTACTACACAAGTATACATATCGTTTCAAGTAATATAGAGTTTTCCTTAAAAACCTCAATATCGATCCCACGAGGAAGCTGAAAATAAGAAAACAATGAAATGAAATATAAAAATTTTAACTTTATGAATAAAAGAACTATTGGAAGATGAAAATTAAGTTTACTAAATTATAAAACATGCAAGTAAAATTAAATGTAATGACTTCGACAATATATAAAAATAAACTTTCTCCTTGCTAATAATTCATAATCAGTGTAGGATTTCAAAATTTATTTAGAAACTTTAATGTGGTATTGTGACAAATAGATAATGTGGTATTGTGACAACTTTAATGTGGTATTGTGACAAATAGAAACATACTCATTCTTTACTTCTTTCAAAATGTGCAAAGAACATTGACTAATCTAAAGTTTGTGTCGACATGTATAATAGTGTTGGGTAGGTTATAGTCTCTTACTCTTAGATTACCCACAGTGCCCTCTCAATAAAACCTACCAATGATACTTAGTTCCAATCTCTAGACTAAATTGATAAGAAAATCTAATCTATCACTCTAGAAAAATCAATTCTACCCCCATTAAATAATATCTCCCTATCTATTTTCACTCCCCTTCGGACGATCGCGGCTGCTTTTTCCAAGGTAGAATGTGATACTTACAAGTCAAGAAATCTTAGCTCTTTTAGGTCTATAAGTTTCTCAATAGGTTTTAACAATATAAGTGACCAATTTGTAAAGTAAATGAAGGATTTGTAAAAATATCATCACAATTTTTAGGAATAAAAAAAATTCTGAACAAAATCAAAATCACTTACTTAATTACTTCATATTCCAAGGAGAAAGAAAGAAAACTACCCACGAAGCATGGGGATAACAAAATAATACATATTTACAAAACTCAAATCCAAAGTATAAGACTTAAAGACAAAGATACAAATACTTATCTGAAATGTTCCCCCAAGCACTCCTTTGCCCCCAAGAAATGTTCCCCCAAGCACTCCTTTGAAGTTCTCTGACTTCTCTGACTCCAACAACACTTACAAGACTCACAAACTTCAGAAATAACAAAAACTAACAAAGAAAACTTCTCACACACTTGACACACTCACACACTATGAGACTCTATAGATTAAACCCCCTAGCCTCTTGGAATTAATCCATATTTATAGAGCATCAAAAATGACCAAGGGTTGCTTCATACATCTCTTTAAAATTCGGCCTCATTCAATGAATCTTCTAAAAAATAATTATGGTGCCTAGGTGCCCAACTGTTAAGCCTAGGCGCTAGGCAATTTCTGCATCTAGCGCCTAGGCGCCAGTTCGGTTTGTTTGGTACTTTTCTTTAATTTAGCTCATTTTTCTCCTTTTTGATGTATTTTTGCTCATTTTTACTCTTAAACTCTTTTTCTTGCACCTGCAACCAAAAAAAATAATAACATCCTTCATTAAAGAATAATATTCTAAAAAATTGAGCATAAAATATACATAAAAAATAGGTAAATTTAAGGTGGATCAGCGCCTATGGGCTAAATCGGGAGCCTAGGTGCTGAGTCGGCTGACCACTAGTTCACCTAATAAAATCACAAAAATTGTCGGTTCAACAACATATTTTTCACTTGATATTCTTCCTCCTCCCCCAAGTCACGTAAGTGATGCCCTAGGGTTTCTCTTAGATCTTGATATTTTGTGATTTTGGGCTCAAAAACTCCAGATTTCTACTTCTCGGGGTTAAATCTACACTTTAACCTAATGATTCTCTCAATTTTCCATGGATTTTCTCCACATTATGGAAATTTCAAAATTTTGGGAAATCTTTGAAAGAGGAAATGGAAATCCATGGAATAAGTGTATTTTGTAATACATTTGAATTTAGAGGCCTATATAATTTATACATGAGATTTAGTTCATGTTAAATTTGATTTTCTCTAGATTTTTCTATGGTTCCTAAAACCAAGAGGGAAAGGAAAAATAGGTGTTTGATCATAAGAAATTTTCAAGTCAAAAAGCTCAATAACATTAAAATGAGTTTCTCATATCGAAGAAGTTAATTCAAGAAAGAGCTTTTATCAGTCCCGGTGGACCTGTGGAAAATTTGATTGTTATAAGACACTGAGAGAAATTCTACTACTTTACTATCATAGAAGCTATTTCTATTGTTTGTGAATTTTATGTGAATCTCCCAAATGATTATGTATTTCTTAGGGAGAGGAGAGTGTAGTTTACTCTTGCTCGGGTCAATGTTTTGTACCAATTGTCTGATATATGTGACTGCTACTACTCATCCTTTGAGCCTACTGAGACACAGCTGGACAATGTTATCTCATTTCTGACTGATAGGAATGGAGATTGGAAAATAAAGAACAATCACAAGGTATTCTTTTCTTCTTCTAAGATTAATGCCCCATCAAAGACATGACACTATGTCATTTCTGCTAGACTTCTTCTTAAAAATCATCTGAGTGAAGTCACTAGAGAAAGCAGCCTTAAATTTTGTATCTAGACCATGAAGCTTATTGATATTGGCTCCCTCATCTACAAATCCATTATTAGTAATGCCACAGGGAGTACTACTTTGGGGTTATGATACCTTTCTCTTATCTTCAATTTATGTAAACAATCTAGAGTTAGTTTTGAGACTTGGGAGGAGTTATTACAACCCTTAAAGTCTATTAGCAAGTCTATTGTGAATCTATATGGAAAACATGTTGATTCTGGTCTTGGGCTTAGCTCTTCAGACATTCCTTCTGCTTCTAGGCCTTCTACCTCTTGTGCTTCTATTCATCATCCTTCTAGCATGAACAATATGCTTGACTGTGTAGAGGAGTTACAAGATGATACATCATTTGTATGAAGTTAAGTGCAGGACATTGAAGATCATTTGGAACACTTTGATTCTATCTCAAATTGAAAAGTGATTAAGCAAAAAGTTTTGATACTTCTCTAGTGAAGTTTCTTAATGGAAATAAGATTGTGGAGTTTCCTTCTTATCCACAATATCTGAGGTATGAACATCACAATCCTATGGAAGAAGATGATGATGATGATGAGGATGATGAAGAGTAGTAGATCATCTTGAGTTTGGGTGTTACTGCTTATGACTATGTTATTGTACTGGACTTAGTGTTATTTGTTACTACTTTAAGTGGATTCTGTGCTTTTTGCTTTTAATGCACTGCTATTTCCCTTTTGCTCTAGTTCATATATATGCCTGCTTGTGGGATAGAGTAGCCTTTTACCTGGAAGTTCTTCATGGTATAATATGTTTAATTGAGATTTATTTACTGCTACATACTTGTTTTTACTGTTTATACCTATATAATTTTCATGTTTAGGGCTCTTGACAGAAACAAAATTAGAAAAAAATTACTTCCTACCTACATTTATGTATTAAATGTTTTAAATTAGTTAAAAATTCAAGTTTGGGGAGGGAGAAAAACTTTTAAAAACTAAATTTTATTTGTCCTCAGTAGACTGTTTTTAAAGTTTACTTAGAAATGACCTATGGTATGTGGTGTTATCTTTAGAGAATTATATTTTTGATTCTATGAATGTTATAACAAATTTAAGTAAAATTTTTTGGTGATAAGGGGTAGTTCTAGAGTTAAGATATTTGGTATAAGGGAATATGATAAGCTTTTACTATTTATAATAGGAAAAAATATATTTTTGAAATACTAGGAATCTTAGATTTACTCTTTAAAAGAATTGATACTCTATGAAGATCATTTTTAAAACTAATACACATAATAAAGAACAGAAATGTGTAACTTTTTAACTTTAGGAGGAGAATAGTGAACTTCAAAATTATTAAGGATTAAAAAGATCCTGAAAGAAAAGAAAAAAAAAGAAAAAAAAATGGAAAATAAAAGTTAAAATAAAATATATGGGGAGAAGCTTGAGGAGATGCCTAATTAAAAATTGATTTCACTTAAATCATCTTAATGGTATAAACCTAATTACATTTCTGAGCTTATTATCAATTTTAAATGTATTAGTCAAATCTTTACCAACAAAGTTCTCATTTAATTCTATCTTTTAATTCTTCTAGAATTCCTAAGTCTGAAAAATTACAATTATTTTTGAAATGAAAAGAAAATCAGAATTCCTAACTTGATTACTAGATATTCTTATACCCTAGTTCTAACCTGAGTTAGTAAAATCTTTCTAAAGTTACACTATTTCATTTATGGGGCAAAACTATAGGAATCTTTAATGAAACCCACAACCATAAGTTAAGGCATATGGTTAATAAAATAAGAGAGTTACTTGAGGACAAGTAATAGTGAAGTTTGGGGGATTTTGACATGCCTAAAAATGTGTTATTTTTTATATATATTTAATGCTTATTTTAGTGATATTACACTTTAATGGAAGACATTTTATATTTTTGATTACAGGTACAATAGGTTAAGCAGTTGGAGCAAATGGAGTGAAAATGGAATAATTTGGATTCAAATGGAGCAAAGAAGAAAATTTTTACCTGGTGCATATGCGCTAGATAATTATTTCATTGCTTCTAGAAGACTGACTTCTAGGCGCCATAGTTGGGTGCGTAGATGCCAAAATCAGTTTTTTTTTTAAGATGCAGTGTATTTGGATGAATTTTGAAGGGGCATTTGAAGTGAATCTTAGGGATTTCTAGGGTTATTATTAGGGGGAGTCTCTTCAAGTGGGGTGAATTAAGGTGTGTGTGGGGCATGTCTCCTAAGGTGAGGGGGTGTGTCGATTGGAGTGAGATTGTAAGGAGAGTTGAGTATTCTTCAAAGGAACTTCAAGAGATTTTCTTGGGAAGGAGGTGAAGATAAGTGTTTTGTATTTTTGCTTCAATTTTGTTAAACTTTATTGTGTAAACCTGGTTTTAAATAACAATCTATGTGTTATTGTATTTTCCCCATGAAATCCGAGTAATTTTCTTTATCTTTCTTCTTATGATGTGAAATAACTTGTGTAGGATTAGAATTGTTTAGAATTGCTTCATTTCAATATGTGATGGTATATTACTTCATGCTTAATTTACTTTTGCAATTTGGCCAATTCATAAGTTAAAATATATTGTGAAAATATAATGACCTGGGAAGACTATGATTTTCCTCAATTAGTAATTACCACACTAACCTTTAAAATTAAGAAAATGTAATCTTGGGGTGGTGCAAATAAATAGGAATATAAGTTCTAACATGTGTAAATTGGTGATTCTTGGGTGACAAATTAGAATCTTAACCGATTTGATCTAGGGTTTGGAACTTAAAGATAGGTCAGCCAGATTGCAGGCTGACATGGGTACTCTAGAGTGACGAGACAACATAATCAAGAATTTAGGAACTTAACTCTAGGTTAGATCTAGTTATTTATGCACTCGAAAGAAGGTAAAGAATAACTATGCTCCTATTTGTCATAAAACTACATTTAAATTTATAAACACTTGATTCCAACACTAATTATGATCTCGTTGCAAGGAGAAGGATTTTCATATAATTTAAACTCTTCTAAGTAAAGCTAGTTTAGGAACATTTCACATTTTCTTTAAGTTTAGAAATCAAATTAGTGGGTATAAGTACTCTTTTTTTACACATATAATTTTAATCTTCATTCCTTGATAAGTTATATGCAGTTTAAGTACAGTTTTACTAAGTCTATAAAAAGAGTTTTTCCTTCCCCGTGGGATAGATACGTGGGACTCTATTAGAACCCTATATTACTTGAACGTTAATTGCACTTGCTTTTTTATCCTAGTAATTTTTTTAAATCAATAATTAGAAAATATATTTTAAAATTAGTAATACCTACATCACTAGGAGTAGCCATTATAAATACATAAAATTATATTATCATCATAGAAAGAGCGGTATCACTTCCTGAAGAAAATTTGGAGTTCTTCTTTCTTTTTGAGCTATTGGGTATTAGGTTTTTACTGTTAATGTAGAAGCTTTAAGAATGCTTGAGAGGCTGTGTTTAGCTTGGTTTGAGTCTTATGGAAAGACTAAAGGGTGAAGATAAGTTGGATTAGGGTTTGGTTTAATCTTTTTTGGAATTAGAGCAGTTGATCATGATGGCTTTGCCTTGGGTGTGGGTTTAATTCCATTGGGTTTAAAGCAATTTTGGTTGGCTTTGGGTGACTTGGATTTGCATATATGACAATGGTTTATAAGGCCATTTATGGGTAAGGTCATGGTTCTGAGGATTTGGTTACTTGGGTAGTTTGGGTTTTGGATATGACTTGTCTAAGGTTGCTTGTGGCTTACATTTAGCTTGGCATGATGGTTTGGTGGTTTTTCATGAGGTGGATTTGGTGGCTTGACTCATGATGAGCTTGAGATGGCTTGAATATTAGGCTTTGGTTTAAGCTTGGGTCTGGTTTGAGTGAGCTGGACTTGGATTCAAGTGGCTTTAGTTTAATAAAATTTTGACATCGGTAAAAAAATTAGTGAATTTTAGTTTTTTGGTTTGGTTGTTTTGACTTTTGTGAATTTTGTTTTGTTTGATTTTAATTTTGATTGATATTTGATTTTTATGGTTTTAGTAACTTTGATTATATTTGATTTTAATTTTTGAACTTGATTTTAGGTTGACTTGATGATTTTATTTAAATTTGATTTTCCTTGACTTGATTCCACTTGGCGATTTTAATTTTATTGAATTTTATTTTGATTTGGTTTTAAATTTGTAATTTTCTTTTGGTTTCATTTAAAAATTTTAGTGAGTTTGGCTTAGTTTTAATTTTGATTTTAATTAATTTTGTCTTTAGTGATTTTGGACTTTTAACTTTGATTTCACTTTTGATTGAGTTGATTTTAATTTTCTTATTTTTAAATTTTCTACTTTGTTAACTTTGGAATTATATTTTTTTTATGAATTGAATTTTTAATATTTATATAAATTCAATTTTTTTATTTTAATTTTACTTTGATGAATTTATTTCAATTTTAACTTCACTTTTGAAATGTTAAAAGACTTTTGATTTTAATACTGATTTTTGTTAATTAGATAATTTCATTTGAATTTAATTTCTTTGATTTCAATTTTGGTTGATTCAGTGATTTATTTTTATGATTTCATTGAATTTGATTTTGCTCATTTTTAATTTTATTTATAATTTGAACTTAAAATGATAATTTTCATTTTTACCTACTCTTTTATTAAAAAATAGGTCTTATCTTGATTCAAGATAAACTTCATACCCAATGGGCTTTTTATGAATAAATATAAATTCATCCAAGGAATTAGGTGAGAGAATGCAAAGTGTCCAATGAGAGAGACCAGATAATAGACCTAATTCTCTTCTAAGTCTATAAGAATGCAACTTAAGCTTTGATAACCTAACTTTAATCATCTCAACCAAGGGTTAAGGAAAGTGGATGAAACTATAGGAAGAGAAGAGATCTTTGAAGTCCTAGCTTGGTATTGGTTCCACCACTAGTCTTCTAAGAAAGTCACTAATGAAACCCTAAGGTTAGATCCTAGGTTCTAAAGAAAGAGAACAAAATAGACCTCATGTAAAAATGACTTCAAGAGATCTCATTGGTTGATAAATCATAGTATTATCTTTGTTTAAAAATAGTTTGAATTTTTCTTAATTTTCAGTTGCATCCTCCTTCCAGATTATTCTCTGAGTTATTTCCAAATTTGATGAGTAGGGCATGATAGAGTATGTACCATATTTGTAAAATTGAATTTTTGGTTTAGATGTAAATATGTAAGAATTGAGTGGTAAGTATGTAAATCTTTCTTTATAAAATTATGAAGATTCACAAATAATACCTAATTATTTTGTATTTACACATCTGACGTAAACTTCATTTTTTGCATACAGGCCATCTTTTTTATACATGAATATATATTTATACACAAATAATACCTATATATTTTGATGTGATATGGAAGATTTGAGTGATACTACTGTAAAAGTAAAATTATGTTAGATATATAAATACATGAAAACATACACCCCCAATACTAATTGAAACATTTTCTAATATGATTAAAACTAAAAATACTCTTTTATAACCAATGATTTTCTTAAGAGGTCATGATTGCTTAATAAATTTATCAAAAATATGTGATAGCTAAAAAAAAAAACAATTAAAGAGCTGGGCCCAATCCGCTACTTTACAAAACAGATTCGTATTTCTCTATACTTTGCAAGAAAATTATTACATACGCAACACAATATGTATACTCAAGTAATATGCTGCCATCTGTGCTGTATCGAGCCCATATTCTATGGAGATTATTTAAGTAGAACCACAAAACATTAATTCTAATAATATCACAATAAACTCTAAATAATCTCTCAATAAAACTCAACAATTCCATTCCACAATAATCTCATAAAAACATCCTATTAACCCTTCAATAATCTCCTTCCCTGCATAACCACACAATAAGCCGCAATACCCTCCTCTCGGCATATTTCTCGAGGCAAGCACCGAGAATTTCGTTGAGTGCTCCGGATGAATAATTTCCCCTTCCGCTTCGCTTCCCCGGCTTCCTCCGCATAAAGGCCTTTAACCGCCGGCCCCTTAAAAAACCTTCCTCCTCTGCTCCTCTGCTCACGTTATCCAGATTCAATTTTCCGCTAAGCGTCCCTCTCCCTCATCCTCTACTCTGTTAACACCATGTCGTCTTGCCGCTGTTATCGACATCTTCATCTCGCCAGGAGCTCGACTTGACCCATTTAAATCCTATCTAGCCCCGACTGTTACGGAGTACATCAACATCTAGCCACCTAAGCCTGGTAAGCGTGGTACTCTGATGCACGTGCAATCACTAGCTGAACGTATTTCAACCTAAGCCATTGACTGCTTCGTCCTACGTCTCTGAGAACTCCTTTCAGTACTTTTACCCGCTCCAAGACTATTTCAGCATGCGAATTCAGCGAAGTGTCGGCCTTTTAAGTGCCCTCAGGTTTTTTTGTTCGGAAAGCTCAGTTCTTCGTACGGATAGTCCTATCATCGTTTCGGGAACAAGCTCTCCTTGGCATGGTACTTTACGGTTTCCAGTCATTGCTTTTACTAATATCAGTGGTTATATTTTTTTCGATGGCTATTTACGTTGTCGATGTGCTTATTTCCTTGAATGATCTCAAAATTTCCTTAAAATGATTGGTTTAATTGGACGAACCTACTTTTTAGCTGGATTAATCTGTGAATGTCGTTGAAATGGAATAGGGTAAACTTATGACTTTATGTTCATGGGAAAGTGATGATCTGAAGGATAATTTTGTAAGGATGAAAACCTGTTACAAATATTATGTTAATTGAAAACAAGGCACGAGACTATTTACACAAAAGTTGGCGTAACGTAATTTACAGATAAAGAGGCTACAGTCTATTGCAGACTGATATTCAGGCAAGAAGCAACTAAATATTTGGTTTAAAGGTCTTAGGTTGAACTCTATTTGTGACTTGCGCTTTGAAATCTAGGGAGCATGCCACTTAGGCTAGAGCTCTTTGGTGGAGTTTTTGTTCAGTAGCATTAGGGGGTGTTTGGCTGGAACCCTTATTTACGTTAAATAGGATTTAGTAAATCCGATAAATCTTGATTTATATTGATAAAGACGGCGATGGAGACGACGCTCGCTGAACGGCAAAGTAATGCTTAAATCTGACTCGCAATCAGTTTTAGTAAATCTGGATTTTCTTCGTAAAAAAGACGAAATGTAGGAAGAGAAGAAGGAACATGAAAAGAATCAATTTAATGGAGTGTTGGATTTAATTTTTGTTTTTCTTTTACGTTTGGCTGGATCTACGCTAAATCCATAGCTAAATTTTATTAAAACTATGCTACCAAACACCCCTTAGGGCATGTGATTTTCAACTGATGTATAATATTATATTTAAATCCATGGAAGGAAATGTTTCCATTATAAGAAAAAAATTTGCGCATTATCTTGAAGTCGTGTCACTTCAATATGCACTACATTATGTTATTCTTGTTTTTTATTTTGGCTGATGCGGAATTGGTTGGTTCTGTAAGGGGACAAGACTTGTTTAAGCCTTTAAATAATTAATGGACAAAGTTATAGATTGAACTTGGAGTTAGAATATGATATTCTAGATTCATTATTCCACTTTTATTGTTGTATGTTGCCTAGAACTTAAATATAAGATCATGCAATCATTTATCATAAAATCTATTTATTTATTTTTTATTTAGATATGGAAATCTTAGTCATACGAAGAAACGAGGATCTTGTATTAATGTTTGTTGCATGCGAAAGGAATTCTTGCAAACCACGAATTGGGCAAGCAAATGGAAATTGAGATCGCTATGCTTAGGAGTTTTTGGGCACACCCATAACAAAATAGATAATTTTTTTTATCATGAAAGATTCATAGAAATTAGTGTTTAGCCTAAATGATCAACTTACACGAGTAGTAAGATTTGATTAAAGAAATTCAACCTCCAAATAATTGGAGGGATGATGTTAAAATAAAAACAATGCATATGGATTCTATTGTTTATAGCAATGTTGAGAATGAATGGGTGGTAATAACAACTTTCAGCATGGATTTAAAGATAAATGTTGTTTGTTGCCGATGCTTTAAGTTTGTGTAGCAACTTAGGTGTTCAATTTTGGGTTGGCAATGACGGTGAATCCAAGTGTGGTGATGGAGCCATTGAAGGTGGTAGTAGAAATAAACCTAAAGGTGGTACTTTTGATGCACTCAATCGTAATGGTTGCAACAAGATCAAAGGTCATAACTAGGTTGAACTAAAGAGTGATGACTATGATGAGCTCAAAGGCTGTATTGATGATCATGTGGAGTGTGTTTTTAATCATTGTAGGACATGTAATTTCTAGTGATTATATATACAGGATATTTTTGGAAAGAAATGATTTCATTTATTGAAGTTCATCACACATTATCTAGAAGCTCTGAATAATTTTAAATGCATTACACTATTGTTATGGTTTTTACTTTAGCAAATGAAGAATTTGTTGATCTTGTAGAAGAGCCGATGTTTCTTTTAGCATTTAAAGAAGTTTTTCTTCTTTATGTTTTTGGAATAAAACCAAAATTATTTCAACATTTTAAGA
Organism: Phalaenopsis equestris; assembly: GCF_001263595.1. Taxonomy (NCBI): domain Eukaryota; kingdom Viridiplantae; phylum Streptophyta; class Magnoliopsida; order Asparagales; family Orchidaceae; genus Phalaenopsis; species Phalaenopsis equestris. Next base: position 176,769 of record NW_018252638.1, read on the forward strand.
ATGTTTCGAATTTATTTGATGCGGAAAGCTTGCCTTGATTCCAAGATTATACTAAATGTATTGGTTTGGAATGAGAATGTATGTTATGTGTAATTTCTTGGTGAAGGAAAAAATAATTATTGAGCTTTAATTTCCTAAGACTTGGTTACAAGATAAATAGCTGGGGCCATCACATTAGGAAAGCCATACAATCAACCACAAAATCCCCATGCTAGAAAAAATAAATAGAAATCACCAACAATAGGCAATTCTAAAAGTAGGAACATCTAAAAATAGATGAAACCAAAAGCAAAAATTTCTAAAATGCTGACATCCTCTTAAGTTGAAGTATAGATATCTATCATGCCTAACTTGCTTATATGGAACTCAAAACTAAGCCTGCTGAATTATAGATGATACCATATTTTTTCAGACATAAGTACAATATTTGGATGTTGATCTTCTGTCACCAATTGAGCCCGCCCAATCTGAATCAGTGTATGCCTCTATGTTCTGTTGTGTGGTCTTTTGAAAGAATAAGCCATCATCTGGTGTACGTTTTAGGTATCCGAGAATCCTGTCAACTGTTTCAAGGTAGGGAGAATGCATAGATTAAATTCTGGAGGTACATTCATGTACACTTATTCTTCTATATCCTCTTTGAGAAATACATTTTGTATATCTAGGTGTTATAGAGGTTAGTAAACGTTAGCTGTAAGCGACAGAAAAACTCTTTCAGAGTCTATTTTTGTTATTGGGGCGAATATCTCTAAGTAATCAATGCCTTTTGTCTTAATGACTAAGTGTTGTACCGTTATGAGTAAGTAATATCTTGGCAACCAGTCGAGTGTTGTACGGTTCTGAGAAGGCTATCTGGAATTTACTTGACTGTAAATACTTATGAATCCAACAATTTTCTTCGCATTAGGTTGATCAATCAATTCTCACTTGCCATTTTTTCAGTACTTTCATTTCATCGAATACAACCTCCTTCTACTTGGGAATTTTCAGAGCATCAGGCATAGTATTAAGAATCTCCGTGCAAGAGTTAATTGATGCTGGGTGAGATTTTTATATGACATATAATGAGACAATGGATGCTGCATTGCAAGCAACAATGGGAAAACTGAAATCATTAGATTTAGAATTAGAGCTAAAGTCAGGTTCAGAACTCGAAGATGAAGTAAACTGACTGATGAATTGGGTAAAGGCATAATGAAGATAATATCTGGAGTGTTCATGGATTTTGGGTAGTTCACATGATTCGTAAATTTTTTCTTTTGAGTTGTCCTTTATTGCGAGTAGACAATGTTAGCTGGTATCAATTTTGTAATTCTTTTTCTTATTTCCTCCTTGTTAGTGGTTATATGATTATGAACATCTTGAGATGACATTGTAAGAGGACCTAAATCATCTTCAATATCGTTAAAAACTTAACCCACTTTCTCGTGATATAATGTAGTTTGGAACGTTGAACAATCATGGTTGGGGGGAAATTATTTTGAGAGTTTTCGGTTTGAAAAAAAAAATAAAAGCAGTAGTCGAATCTTTCTTTTGCCCCCATTGAAGATGAGATGTAAAAAATGGCTATAATTGGAAAAAGGTGATCCATAGTAACAAATAATTTTTATAGAAATAGAATTAATACAAATTTATACTCTTTTTGGGTAGGAGCATAACCGACAAACATATATTTGGCTTGGGGTTTATATTTTTCTTGATTATGATTATGAATGTGAACAAATACAATACACCAAAATATCTTTAAAGAAACCGAGAGCTAATTTTTTTGGTAAATTTCATGAAAAATATCAAAAGGTGTTCAAAGTTTAAAATTTTATTGGGTGGTTTATTTATGAGGAATGTAGTAGTAAGAACAACTTTTACACAGGAAATTTTGACACCTGATTTGTAAATAACAATGCCCCCACTATTTCTAATAAGTTTTTGTTTTTTCTTTTAGTCTCACATTTTGCTGTAGGGTGTCGGTAAAAGTGCTTTGATGAACTATTCCTCTTTCGAAAATATTGACCCAAAATATTTTTGAAATACTCTAGGCATCATCACCATAATATTTAAATAATTTTTTAAAATTGTGTTTGCATCATGGTGTAAAAAATTATTCACTCCAAATTTTTCTCTCATTACATACACTCACTTAGTCTTGTATGATCATTAGTAAATATGAAAAATAAACTTTTTCAGACTATGTAAGATATTTACAAGGATCCCATATATCCTTATAAATCAAAGTAAACAATGTAGTTTATTATAAATTTGGGGAGAAAGATCCTACGATGATGTATGATAAACTGTAACCTTCACCGTGAAAAGATGACAATTTTTTATTCTAAAATAAATTGGGAAGAAAAATTTTAAATATTGAAAAATTAGAATGATCTAACATATTTCAATAACATAATATCATTATCTTCAAAAATAAAATCATAATTTAAATTATTACTTTGACGTCTATTCACATCAAATCCATCATCAACATTTTAGAGTCTATCATTTTTCCTAGAACTGCTAATTATCCTTCTAGTAGTCAATTCATGAAACTCATAAGTATAGAAATTAGCTTGACATTGATGATCAGAAGTAATTTTACTAATGAACAATAAATTACAAAATAAATTAGGAACGTGGAGCACGTCATGAATGATTAACAATGAGGTGAATTTGATAGTTCCTATTCAGGTAATTATTGACAAAGAATCATGTGTAGTTTTGATCTTTTTATTACGTGCACAAGGTCTATATAATGAGAATGATTTTGAACAAGCATTGATATGGTCAATTAGGCCAGAATCAATTATCTAAGAATGAACAAAATTAAGGTTAAAATCTAACAATGGAGTTACTAAAGAGTTGCATTTCTATAATGAAAAGAAAAACGTAGTCGGTGATAATTTTGTAGATTGAAATTAACCTATGTCCCAATTGCTTCTTGGTGAAAGAGAGTGCATCCAAGTTTGCAGAAGACTCTTTAGTTTTATCAGCAGTGGCTTGATAAACTTGTTCTTCTTGTTTTGGATTTTGATTTCTAGTTTGCAGCTTTATCATGAAGCTTTCAACTTGTCCCCATCACATGCCACTGGTTTTTGCAATGCTCGCACCAACATGGGTTGGGCAAAGTTGTTTTAGAATTACTGGAATCAGTAGAAATGGTAGAATTTCTTTGGGCGCTAGTCGTCACCAACTTGAACATCATTATTAGGGGAGAAAAGAGGACTGGACAAATTCGAGTTACTTTTGTTTGAGAGTTATTTCGACCCTTAAAGCTGAGTAGAGAAGTCTGCTAAAAAGTCTTTTGTAGAGCATAAAGCCGAATTCCTCGATGAAAAAATGAGTTCTAAGATTGCATCACCTTTAATGTAGTGAGTCATGATTTGGGCTGTTGTAGCAATAAGAAAAATGGTCCGGGCTTGCGGATTGAAGTTCAAACCAACAAAGAAATTGAATGAGGGGCACTTTGTCTATGGGTTAGAACAGGTGGAGAAGGCGAAGATTTCAAGCAGGGAAATTCGTTAGGAGCAGAGTACGACTATGGCTCATGCGAACAAAGGGTGGTTTGAGAGTTTCAAAGGTCTTCCCACACTGTAATCCTATTTTAAGGGAGATTGAATGGAGTGTCTTTGAATGGAAGATCAATCACGTGTTCAATAGAGATGGGAAAGACAATAGCAGCCTTGGGGAACTCCTGTTTCTACCACGCCTTCGAAGCATCTCGAGAGGCCGCACGTCGTAATTGAAGAGTCACTAGCAGTGTCTTTGGTGAGCTACCGCTTCACAAGCATCCTCACGATCACACGTTCCTTGCCGGGAGCTCTTTAGTGAGTTTCTCCCGCCCATGACCGAAGCTTTGGATTTCTCCCACCCACGACCACAATGCTCTGGTGCTCAAAGCTTCAAAAATTGGCGTCGCCACCTCCACTTTAGGAACGCTAGATTTGATACCAAATAATTTTTGAGAGAGAATAATTATTCCTCTTCAATTTTTAAGATTGAGTTACAAGATAAATAACAAAGGAATGCCTCCAGATTAGTAAAACCACAAAATCTATCACACAATCTCCATGCTAGAAAAAAGAAATAGAAATTACGAATAATAGGTTATTATAAAAGTAAAAACTATTAGAAATAGGAAATAATAAATATAGAAGATACCAAAAGCAGAAATTTCTAAAATTCCAACATTATGTAAGGCAACTTTTGTAGCATTTATTTATTTATTCACATATGGGATTTGTTTATGATTCGAAATAACAAGGATGTTGTATTAGTATTTGAAAATAATGTTGCCTTTATAGGATAGATGATGGATTATTCTAGGGCATGGAAATGGACACTTTTTTTGCGATGGGCCGTGTGATACTAAAAAAATGCTCCTGAGCTCTCATGTGCTAGAACTAGTGATTTTATTTTGGCGTAAATTAAATATTTATTTAAATTGATTTTCTTTTGATATGGAATGAGAGTTTTTGTAGTTATATTGTTCAAGATTTCCTATGGATGTAATCTCCACAATTAGTCACCACTCTTAACCAGAAGTGTACTATTAATATGCAAGACTTTTAGTATTTGTTTGGCATTAGGATTCCCCAAATTTAATGCGTAGGATTTAGGATAGAAGGAGGATGGATTTGAAGTTAGGGCAGTGTAAATTCTTAAATTAGAGTTTGTTCTAATTCCAATTGATATTGATTGTAATTATTTTAGGCAGTGGAATGCAACAGAAGGGAGCGAGGTTATTTTGAAAGCACCTAGAAGATGGTGAAAATGTAGAAGAGAGGGAATTGAGAGGGATGCATTATCCAGTACTTATTAGAAAGAAGAGCGAATGGCTTTTCATTCTGACAAAGAGATAAGAGGGTTCCCATGATACCGCCGTAGGAGAGGAAGATAATAAAAACAGAATTAAAAAAAACAATTATCTTTTCATTTTTTTTAAGAAGATTTATATACATACCACTTAATTCCATGTATTTACATATCTAACACCTAAACTTTAATTTCTTACATATATGCCACCTTGCCTCTGCATAAAAAGGTGTATTTCAATTTTTTAAAGCTGCAAAAGTGGTATTTTTGATGTAACACGAAAGATTTGGGCGGTGTAAATGTAAGAAGTAAAATGTAGGTGTTAAATATGTAAGAATTGGGTTTGGCAAATGCCCCATTTTTTTATTTCATGAGTCATCCAAGTATCTATTATTATAAGCCTTAGGTTATTTATATAGCTGTAGGCTCACATCAGTATGATAAAATATGCGTTCTAGTTGGTTCCGTCATATTATCCTAGGCAATTATTTCCTTGATTGCTTTCCTTTTAGCGCTTAAAACATGCATGCTAGCCGATACTTTATTTTTTGACCTAAAGTTTCTTCTTACAATCAGCTTTGATTCTTTGAACAAAAGAATCCTCTTTCTGTGTTGGAGAAAGAAGTCAATCTGTGATTTATATTTTTCTAAGCAGTGCTCTAATGATTTCTTAAATTATTTATTCTTTATTGTTTTATCATATATTGTGGTCGAAATAAAAGTAAAATTTGATTTATAAGATTTGGTTTGAACTTAATTCCATAAGGCCCATTTTTCTAAAATTGGTGTTTTATTTTTTTGATGGAAGTTAATCTTATCTTTAACTTCATGATATAATTGGCGTTTGACGGCACTGGTCAATCACTTTATATAATTTGTAATTTTTGTCATACCAATTGTTATACACAATGTTCTGCATCATACTATACGACTGCAGTAAAAAAAAAATCATGTTAATGTGCTGGTTTGGAATTTTCAATGTTTTGTAGGTTCTATTGGCGTGGGCAAGTGTGATTATTTTTTTTCTACAGTCCGTACGAATTCCTGGCAGTCAATGTTGAAGATTTTACTGTTTGGATCAACTGGTATGTATCTAATAATTAACTCAATGTTCAGGATTATTCAATTGACTGGATCTTAAATATTAACTTTTGATATTATCATTATTTATCATTTTTTTAATTTCTTGATAGCTCTTGCATATCTTTACAATTTCTGATCCCAACTCCATTGTGTAAGCTAGTTATGTTGTATGTTAAGATGACCAGTTTGATTAGATCAAGAATTGCACATTGCATTTTCTGGTGAAATATAATATATGTTTAAAAGAAAAAGTAAGTTGCATGATACCGGAGTTAACTTAAACCATAATAGGAAAAAAATACATATTAATATTTAAAGTAAATAGGCTGTTACAATCAAATACACTTGAAATGGGAAATACAACGCACATGACACCCACACTCACAGTGCTGGTGATAATGGTTAGGGGGCTTGAAAAGTGGTGAAGAGGTAGGGAAGGGGTTTCTTGGCTATGGATGAGGGCCGACTATGATTATAGGCTGCTGGAACAGAAGGGCTGCAAGGGGCGATAATTTGAACGGCAATAGTTTGCTGTTTGAGGCGACTGAACCACAAGAAAACAAAGAAGGGAGGTGTTGCAGTTGTGGCAGCGACGCTAGAGGGTTAGACGGTGATTCAAAAGGAGGACAACAGGGATTGTGGGATGGAGGTGGCTGGGACAATGATGGCAACACATGGGAAAGCTGGAATAGCAGGGAACTTGGTTTGGAATGCAGGGATTGCGAGATGGATAGCGTCGACAGTTGTTCCGGGCAGCAACAGCAGGGAAGGAAGAGCGTAGAGAGGATATGGAAGGCGGAGTAGGGAAGATAAACACCACCTTGAGAGAGATATACAATCGGAGCACAACTCAATCGTTCGGATACAACTCTCGAAGGGGGAAAATGTATGCCTGCTGCTATCCCAACAGAAATCTGAGTCAAAAACTGACTTTCAAAATCTAATACAACACATATAAGAATCGAGCAAAAAAGATTGAAGGATATTTAAAGAAAGCATAAGAAAGAAAAACAGGATTATCTCGGCCCAATCTTTTGCGATTTTTTTATCCCACGGTACTGTCTCCCATGTCAATCTCTCAGTGTTGGGGGAGCTTCGGCTTCATTAGTCGAAACTTTTGTCTCCTTATCGTATGGCGTTAGGTCAGTATGTTGATGGTGGTGTAAGCATTTTAATCTCGCGTTGGCATTCCCACGCACATTTTGATAGAACAGGTATCCATCTTGTTTTGGCACAATCATAAGTGGAACTGTACGTGGATGGGTATCCTCACGAACCAAGCCTAAAACCGTCAATTACATTCTTCCACTCTTCATACTCATCTGAGTGTATCTGCTAAACTAGTATGTAAGGAAGAATTAACTTTGGGATGAAATCTTTGGCAGGCTGGACCACACTGAAGTATAACCACTCAAGAGAGACATCTTCTTCTTCTCTGAAAGGACCTGTATCCCACTATAGGATGTTCCATCCTACAAAGCCTTTAAGGCGATTTCCAACTCTGTGGTTCACCCATCCCACTTGATTAGCTGTCGGTTGGTATACTATTGAATTGAATTGAATTTAATATACCCCAGTAATTCCTTATGGGCTTCCACAAGTGACACAAAAGAGTCTCATCTGAGGCATATTGGACCTCCTTAAGCTGGGGCAACTCAGGAAGTAGCCTATATATTTAAAAAGATTGAATTTCTCTTAATGGGATTGCGTTGTATCTTTTACCGACTCCTCAAATTCATAGCCCTTTTAGACATCCAATACAAGTTCTGATGCTCTTCTCAATGTCTGCAAAATGGTAGCTTGAGGCACCATGCTCTTCTCAATGTCTGCAAAATGGTAGCTTGAGGCACCAAAATCTCATACTCTGCATGAACGCCTATTGCCTTGGACTTACTACCTTCTAGAACAATTGTAGTCAACTTTGCTAGAGTGTCTCTCCTGGGTTCATCTGGAATCGCCAACTTCTCTTCTCGTTAGTAGGAAATTTAGTAGCCTCTCTGAAATCTTCACCTGCTCCTGAATCATTATTTATCTCTTCAACTGTTTCCTGATTCATAAAAGAGATTCTTCTCCTTGTTGCGCAATCTGATTCAGTATGCCTAAATCCATGACTCTTGAAACACTTTTTAGTTGAAACGGATTTGGGATTATAGATTGGTTCCTCTTGTTCTCCACTCTTACCTAGTGCTTTATTAGGCGGGGTCAAATTGAATGTTCCCTTGAGTGTACTCTGGCTATAAGATCCTTGGGTTAAACCTTGCTTGTAAGATGTGAGCCTAATGATGCAGTCTCTCCTCTTTTGAAGCTAGGGTGTGAACCTCTGGTCTATAGTGAGCTGGTGGGTACTGGCGCTATATCTTCCATTTTATCTTGGACCAGGTAGTGATCTTGTATTTTTCTTCACGCTGACGTTTGTGTTTCATATTTTTCCACTAAAATATTGCACTCTTCTCTATCTTGCTGATAGCTGAAAGACAAACTCAAGTCTAGAGCCACTCGACGAACTTGTTCGAATTCATGTGGTCGTTGAAATAAATCCACATTTACTATAAAATTTCAACTTCTCAAATATTTGATATCTTTGAGGCAGAAGTTTTTCACCTTTAGAATCCACATAATGGAAGAGGTTCACTCAATTCCTTCAATCCAGTAAGTTATCGTTGAGGTTACGAGTGACCCATCCGGATTGCCTTCTCTTGAAAGTAGTAAGCCTCGACTGTAGTTGGCGGGTTTTCCACTGCATATCCTCCCTAGAAATCCCTCGGACACCTCTTCGTGAATATTTTATAACAACATCATGTCCTTTCTCCTCGATCAGGCTTCCAACGATTATCTCCTGGTGGCATGAATAGGTTATGGGTGTGTGTTGGTGGAAGGAGGTGTGTAAGGGCGATGAGGGTAAAATAACAACGACAATCCGTTATCCCACTAAGTGGGGTAGGGTGATGTAGGGTTAGAAAGAAAGATTTTAAGTGGAGGTAAGTTTCGGGGTGACAGATGTTAGAAATTCTAGGATATGACTAAGGTTAGACTAGCTCTGACACTAAATGATACTGGAGTTAATCCAAACCATAATAAAAAAATAAATATTATTATTGAAAGCAAATAGACTGTTATAAGTAAACTCACTTGAAAGTGGAACTACAACACTCACGACACAAGCACTCACATTAGGGCAGCCCCGAGTGATGGTGTTAACAGTTAGGGGGCTTGGAGAGGTGGCGACGAGGTAAAGAAGGGGGCAGGCTGTGGATGAGGGCCTGCAACGATTATAGGCTGTTGGAACAACAAGGCCACAAGGTTCGACGATCCAAACAACAGCAGTTTGCTGTTTAGGCCGGGAACGCAGTAAAATACAAATCAGCGACAGTGGAGGGCTGGACTGCTGATTCGGAATGAGGACTGCAAGAATTGTAGAAGGGAGGTGGCTGGGACAGCGATGGCAGCAAGCTGGAAAGCTGGAATCACAGGGCTTGGCCTGGAATGTAATAACTGCAGAACAAACAACGTTGATAGCTATTCCGGGCAGATGCGACAGGGAACAAAGAGCGAGAGTAGTGTAGGGAGGATATATAAGGAGTAGGGAAGATAAACACCACATCGGGAGAGAGATACAACCGCAACACCATCCAATTCCGCGGATACAACCCTCGAAGCGGGAAAGCGATGGCAATAAGCTGGAAAGCTGAAATCATAGGGAGCTTGGCCTGGAATGTAAAAACTGCAGAACGAACAACGTTGATAGCTATTCCGGGCAGATGCGGCAGGGAACAAAGAGCGGGAGTAGTGTAGGGAGGATATATAAGTAGGGAAGATAAACACCACATCGGGAGAGAGATACAACCGCAACACCATCCAATTCCACGGATACAACCCTCGAAGCGGGAAAGCGGACTTCGACGGCTATCCTGACAGAAATATGAACATAAAACTGACTTCAAAATCCTAATACAACACATATATAGGAAATGACTAAAAATGAATGGATGATAATAAGAAAGAAAACATAAGAAAGGAAAATTTGATTATTTCGGCTCGTCTCCCGCAATAGTTATTCACTGCTATGAAAACTTTGAATGGTAAGCTGACACGTCACTGCATTTTGTAAATGTAAGGTTTTCGGTTTCACCAAAACTAAATATCAAGTTTGACCTTACATTTTGGTAGTTTAAGCTTTGGACAATTGTTTTGATGTTGAAGGGAACCCATATTTAACCATGTGCATGGTCATTGTTATCTATGTACGTTGACACATTTATGGTTTCTATAGGTGTATACAACTATCTTTTCAATTATTGATTATCTTTCACTTTTATGAATTCATGCATACTCTTGGCATCTTTAATTTTCTTTTATCTTTTTATTTTGCAGCTATCTCCTTTGGGTTAAATGGACATGCTGTCCTAGCGAAAGATGATTCAGCATCTGAGAGTGATCAGGGAGATGATTATGTAGTTGGATTGCATAGAATCGAAGACAGTTCCGTGATATCCAATTCTCATACTATAAAGTGGAGAATTTTTACTAATAATGGGAGGGATCTGTTTCAAAAAGTATGTAACTTGATGTTCTATGAGCTTCTTTGTTTCTTGAATGCATTTATTTTTGATAAAAAATGGCCCTCCCCCTAGTATTTATGAGAGGCCACTCTAGTCCAGGAACCAAATAATCACGTCGTCTAACTTAAATTGAAGCTAAGAATGTTAATTATGAGATTATTTTAAGAAATTAACATGTCTTACTGAAATTTTTAGTAAATCTGATATTTTACTTATCTTATTACCTTATGTATATTAGATAATTCTGTATGCATCACGTGTCATTGAGATCTGGAAGTTGCAGGCCAGTGTAATTTTTATTGCAATGGAGTCATTATAATTAAAAAAATATCAAATAAAATTTTTTTAGTTCAAAAAATCAACTCACTTCGCATTCTGCAATCCACTTATGCTGTATGCAAATTTAATTGCTTTAAATGATGAAATAAGGTGATTAGAAAATTAGATTTTTTAAACTACTCATAAAGAAAATATATTTTCTTAAAATACCCTCATATATAACAACGGTAGGTTCATTTTTGAGTAGTTGAGATGATACATTTATTTTGGTCCCTTTTTAAGAGTCTAGGAATCAATTGAGTTATTTATATAATCTGAAACTGACATAGCTCCTAATAAATAGCCAGGGAAATATTTTGGTTCTTTTTTCGTTTGTTTTAATTTGGTCTATAGTGACGAGCTTTTTTCTTTTTGTCTTTTGATTGCACTTGTGTTTTTTTCTTAAATTTTTTTTGTTGTCTATTTCTTTAGCAAGTGATTGGGCATCATAGATTTTGATTTTTCTTACTAAAGTTGGTGGACTACAGGTGGTGGCTTATTGGGTATCTATAAATCTAAACACATCTAATATCAAGTTGATGGCCTTTTAGATTTAATTTTGTATTTATTACTTTGTCTTTATACCGCAATAGTTTGCAAGTTCATTTGTTAAAATGCAGTGCAACTGCTTCATTCTCTTTCTTCCAAGCCCCCTACTCTGAAACATTAGTATTTGGAGGAAGCTAAACAATGCTTATTGGTTTGACCTTATTTAAAAATTATGTTTTGTCATGTTAGACACTCACAGTAGGTTAGAAGGATTTATGTGAATAATTTATGGGAGCTCAAATCTTCTAGCTTAGTTCTAGTATGGCTTTGTATGAACTAGACTAAAAACGCTCATCTTCTTGTGCTAAACCTGGTCTATTTTTTGTTAGCCTTGGTTGATAGTTGATGCCTTCCAACTTCTTTTCTGATTGGCCTATATATATATATCATTTAATATTGGTTTCCACTATAATATCTTTAAGTTCTGCTTTGCATGCAGGGTAAATTAGATGAGGCAGAAAAGTTCTTTCTGTCAGCTTTGCAGGAGGCTAAAGAAGGATTTGGACCAAGAGATGCCCATGTTGGATCATCATGCAGTAATTTGGTGTGTTGTCCTAATCTGGTTCACTTTTGTTCTGTTAACTTATGCGAGTATGGTTCTGTTTTTCTGTACTTTGAAAGCAAAATGTGGAAGCTAGGCATGTGAACTTTGATATTTTAAATACACTAATCTTTCATTTTGCAATGTGAATAATTATGACGAGGATTTTACCAAAGTATGAATTTTTAATAGTGCTGAATAAAATCCAACGTCCGAATAACTCCATATAATCTTCTACACGTCTTACAAAATGACCTCATTTCTGACATGATGGACTTTCCTCAGTAGGGCAACTCAATAAGGAGTCTATAAATATTAAATGTCTGAATTTCTTTTATCCGGGGTTGGCATGGCTTTCGTGTCGGTTCATTGATCTCAAGATTGTCTTGGATAATGATTATTAATTATTTTTCCTCTCATAGGCTCAGCTGGAATTATGTATATTTTTTCCTCACCAGTTGGAAGCTGGTAGTACATTTTTGTGTCCTTATCTTCTTCAATGTCTACTGTGTCATTACCCTTTTTTGCAACAACTTTCTACTCTTTGAAATATATCATGCCCCTGGCTTTGTAATTTGCTTTAATATGCCAAAATTTGTGATACTTGAATCACTTCATGGCTGAGATGGAGCTGGGAATGCGGATTGGTGACCTTTGTTCTCCACCCTGAACTAGTGTCTTTTCAGGTTGGGCCAGCTTGAATGTTCTCTTAGGTGACTCTAATTGTAAGATCCTGAGGTTGAACCCTGCCTGTAAGTTTTGGTGATCGCCTGGTGAGGTGCTCTTTCTACTTTTTAAGTTGAGATTTGAACATCCGGTCTGTAGTGAGCTGGTAGGAACTAACAATGCATCTCTCATTTCATCTTGGACCAAGTAGTAATTTTATCTTTTCTTTCTCTCTGGTATAGGTACTTTAGATTTTGCCACCCAAATAGTACACTCTTCTTTACCTTGCTGGAGCTAATTTCACCATTCTGTCTAGTGGGACGTTTTGACACTTAAAGACACATTCAAAAGTCCAAAGCTACTCGATGACTTCATCTTGATTTATGTGTCCATCAGAAAATGGTATACCATACTTGTGACTTCTCAGATGTTTCATGTCACATCTTCGAGGTAAAGGTTCTTCATTCATAGAATCCACATGATGGAAGAGGTTCACTCCATCCCTTCGATCTAGCAAGTCACCATTGTAGCTATAGGTGACCTATTCGATTGCCTCTTCTCGAAGGTGGTAAGAATCGATTTTAGATGGCAGGTGTCTCACTCTATATTCTCCCCAAACATCCCATGGACACCTCTTATTGGATTTCTTATAAGCGATATCGTGCCTTTTCCCCTCGATCATGTTTCCAACGATTATCTCTTTGTTAGCATGGCTAGGTTTTTGGTGTGGTTAGGTCGAAGGAGGCATTGTAAGGGTGATGTAGGGTGAAAGAAAAATCTTAGGTGGAGACAGGTTTGAGTGCAGTAGGTACTAGAAACCCTAGGATACAAGTAGGGCTAGACTAGCTTTGATACCAAATGATATTAGAGTTAACCTAAACCACAATATGGAAAACAAATATTATTACTCAAAAGGAAATAGAGGTTACAATCAAAGACATTAAAATAATAAATAGCAACTGACACGACACAAACGCTCAACGAGTGTGGATCCTAGGTGGTAGTGGTGGTCGGTGAGGATTAGGAAGGTGACACGAGGATGGTAAAGAAAGTTGGCAAGTAAAAAACAACAAAATAACGGTTCTCTGGGGCCGAACAACAAGTAGACAGTCGGAGGACGATGCGATAGAGTTGTTATGGTTGATGGCAAAAAGGTAAAAGGGTGGAAACGGTGGCGGCTGCATCTAGGATGTGACTGGAAGCTAGCTGACGGCTGGACAATCGGTGGGGGTGGTTGCGCGGAAGGCTGGGAAGGTGGCAGTAGTTGATGGGAATGACTATGTTGGCTGCTGGGAGGTTGGCAGCAAGGTTGGCATCAGGTTGGAGGCGATAGCAGCGATGATGGAGGCTGGAACGATGATGAGTGTGGAGGGCTGTTAGACAGCCGAAGGAAGACAATCCTGGACAGGGGTAGTGAGGAAAAGGACTGGACAACGAGGAAACTGTAGAAAAATATCAAAAGAATTGTTGTTGGGGCGATCTGCAGCGAGGGGGAATGCGAGGCGACAAAGCAGTAGAGATGCGGAGGGGATGGGAGAAGATATTCAAAACCTTGGGAGAGGGATATAACCGGAAAATCGCCCAACTCCTTGGATACAACCCTTGAAGGGGAAGAACAGACACCGACAACTATTTTAAATAAAACACATGGAAAACCTATTTCCAAACCCTAATACAATACATATACAAGAAAGAAATATGAAGGAATTAAAGATAATAGGAAGCAAAGCGTAAGTAAAAGAAGGGGATTATTTCTGCATGTCTTCTGTGATCTATGAAGCACATACACAAATATAGACACAGATACGACACGACACGATATGGAGACGACATATTTGAAAAAAATTAGACATGACATGTCATGAACACATTTTTATATTTAATTAATTATTAAAATAAAAAATATATTTTTTCATTATTTTATGAATAAATTATCACAACACAAATTATGCATGAATAAAATTTAACTTCATAAATTTAATTTATATTATAAAATTTAATGTTTATAAAAATTAATTTTTAAAATTAAATATAATATGTTTTAAAAGAATTCATCCGATTTATAATCTAATGATTACAAGTTGATTACAAAGAGGGAATTACTAATGCTTAATTCGACGAATATTGAATGCACTTTCGATATTCTATTTTGACGAATGGTAGAGGGAGATTAAAAATGATGAAAAATGAGACCGTTTTGACAATGAGGTATAATTAAAGTTAGATGTATATTTATAATTTTCTAATGCTTGTTTCTCATTTTCTCGAAATCTTGTTAAGCTCCCTCTGATGTGGTGCTGAGGTGCTTCCCGGACGTGTTCGATCCTAAAAAAGTTCAGACATTTATTATGTAGTGTCGGAGAAGTGTTGAGGCATGTCAGACAAGTGTTGGTGTTTGATACGCGTCTGACACGGGTACGCCATGTTTTTAGAAGTGTCGGTGTTATAGAACTCGTGATATATATTTCCGCAGTACTGTAAGAGCTATAGTTTTGAGTCCGCATCTCTTTTTCCCTTAGAGGGTTGTATCTTAGGGTTCTAAGTAGTGTTTCAATTGTATATTGGTTTCCGGGTGGTCATTATCTTCCCTACCTCGTCCCGCATCTCTCTTGATTTTCTACCATGCCTTCTTCCTTTCTGCAGCCGCCCCGACAACAGTCTTGTTGCTATCTTTCTGCTGTTCCTCGCCGTCCAACCATCCTCCCTCTGTCGCAGCCCCTAGACAGTCATCTTTTGGCTGTTCCGCAATCCTACACATTCACCGCCGCTACCACTGTTATTCTTGCTCGCTGTCGCTGCCCGAAATTAACCGTCCGGGCTGTTTTCTTCTATTCTAGCCACCCAACCAGTTGTTTCACCTCATTCCAACTGGCTTCCATTGCAGCAACACCACCCCCTTGCTGTTTTCTTGCTGCCTAGCGCTCCAAACAACCAATTGTGGCTGTTTGGGCCGACGCCTCTTATTTCCCTGCTGTTCTAGCCAACCAATAATCGCTGACACTCCTCACCCACAACCCGGAAACCCCTTCCATACCTTGCCGTTACCTCACTAGTCTCATTAACCGTTATCACCATCACCCGGGATCCGCCCTAACATGATTTTGTGTGTCGTGTGTTGTATTCTTGCGCTAATTCTTGTTTGGTGTAATTGCTATAAAGTTTGTTGTAGTTATTCCCCAATATTTGGTAGTTATTAGGTTTAATGATTTTGTGAATTGTTATGGCACTTGCCTTGATAGGCATCTTGAACACAAGTCTACATAATATATTGATCGACATTATCTAGAATTTGGATGATGTCATAAAGTTAAAATTAGGGTTTTCGAGTTGAAAAGTCGAGTCAGAGTAGAAAACTGAAGTTTGAGATGAAAGTTGGGAGAATTGTAGCAGAACTATAATAGCGGTAATGATATGGTAAATTTAAAATTAGGGTTTTCAATTGATGTATGAAGTGAGTCCCTCTTGCGGAAATTTACAATCTGATGTGGATGAAAACTGAGTTTCGGTGGGCTTGCCAATTTACCAAGAAGAAACCATACAGGAGATTGTAAACTTCAGTATTCTATGTACTCGGAGTTATACTTTTACAATCTGATTCTTTAGTTCGTTGTTTTGAGCTTTTAGTTTTTTGATGGATACATAATGTCTCATTGATCCAATATCATTTGTCATATTTTTCTGGCTACAGTTGTGATATGATCCGACGTCAAAGTCGAAACGCCTTTCCATAGAAATTAGGGCAAACATGACTTTTGTTGTAATAATTCAAACTCAGCAAGAACACAAAGATAAACACCTACAATTTGTGAGGTAGGCAGTCTCTCCCAATTCCTGTAATTCGAGAGGTAGGAAATGTCTTCCAAACCCTAAACCTAAGACATACAAGTCAGTCTCATTTATAAATCTTACTTTAGACATAACAATCCCATTTATACCCAACAATAATAATAGACTAAATTGCCCTTAGGCATACAAAAGACAAATTTGCCTTCAGGACAGGCTCCCAAGTAACAATACTCCCCCTAAAAGATTCCTTATCCACAAGATGGGAAAAAATTAGTGTTCCTCTTCCTCCTGCAAAGCTATCTCTATTTCTTCATTCATTGCTTCCTCGTCTTGTACTATGTGAACTTGTAATCTTCGATCTTTGCAACAGTGTTCTGGGGTAAACTTCCCATCGCACCTAAAACATAACCCTTTGGCTCGCTTCTCTTGAATCTCTGTCTTCGTGAGACGCTTGAGTAATGCTCCCGGTCGTGGTCCTTTATTTGTGCCCGTGCAACCTCCCTCTGGACTTCTATTGTCTGAATTTTTGGCATCATCGTGGTTGCAACAGTTTTGTACGACGCTCCATTTGTGCTGTTCCTATTGGCTTTCTTCGTTTGGTTCTTGTCTTCCACCATGTGGGCTAGCTCCATCATCTCCTCAATCCCCGCGGACTTAATTGTTGGAGTGGTGCCCATAAGTCGGGCTTTAAGCCCTTCATAAAATTCCCCTCCAATTCTGCTTCAGAAATCCCCCACAGTCGTCTTGACAATAGTTCAAATCTCTCCTTATATTCCATGTCTGCTCCCTCCTGAGTGAAGATATATAATTGCTCGTGTAGGTTTCCTTCCCGAATGACTCGGAAGCATTTTAACAAACAATTCTTAAATTCATTCCATGAACGAATTCGGTATCTAGCCTTCCTCTACGAACAAATGATTTAACAAACAACCTAAGATTCACAACTTAATCTCATGCGTAAATCTAACCCTAGATATTAATAATAATGATAAAAAGCTAAATTTCCTTTTTGCGTACTAAAGATAAATTTACCCTTAGGCTAGGCTCCCTCATAACAGGTTGATCCTGTTGTGATAGGTGCTTTATTGTTGATTGCTCTGCACGGAAGCACCCATTTACTTACTGTGACAGATCAGCAATTTTTGTTCAGCATTGTTTAGGTCATTTATTCAACGCATCCCTGCAATTTTGGAATTAAAGGAGTTAATTAGATGATACTCTAAATCAGCCGTCTTAAAAGGATTTTGAGATAAAGCTACATTTTTGAAAATTGCAAATAGTTGTAAGAAATGGTTTGATCCTCCCATTTCTCATATTGAGAACTGTGTCAGAGTTCTAACTTGTTAGATATAAATCATCCATCTGGTGCAATAAGTTGTGGAATATTGGGAGACAGTTTCTTCCTAAAAGCAAATATTATTTTCAAGCGAGGCACCTTGATTTTGATTGATTGCATCTTGACTAGTTTGTAGGCAAGCTACATATTATGATAAAAGATTTAAATAAACATGAACAATAGTTCGGATACATTACATTTAAGGAGAAAGGAAGCACTAGTACTGTTTTTTTTTCTTTTTGAAGATGTCTATTTTTTAAGCTTCTCTAATTTCATTTTCTAATTGCTGACATAGACATCCCTATTTATTTGGCTAGAGCGAACCTTTTTTTTTCATCTGGTATAGATAACACTTTTTGCGTTTTCCCTGTCAATTCAGATATGAAATTTGGTTGATGCAGGCAGCAATTTACACGTCCAGAAAGGCCTTTGATAAAGCTGAGCCATTATACTTAGAAGCGATTAGCATTCTAGAGGATTCGTTTGGGATTCATGACATCCGGTGGGTTAACTTTTTGATCATCTTCACACAACTTTTTCCCTTTTGTTGCACTATATACTATACAGTAGAAATTTGAGATTTGAAATGGTTTCAATGATTTTTCAGTCTAGAATAATACTTGAAGTAATTGAGTTTGTCCAGTGCTTACTAATTTCTTTTCTTTTGTTTGCACATGTTACACTTAACTTCTTTTTATGGACATGCATGCCACAATTAGCATTTCATGCTGTCAACTCATTGTTTTGCATGCCTACCAAAAGAATGTGGGTGACTCTTTAACCTTCTGAAGACAAACAAGTCACTTTTATGATGTTTGCAGTGTAGGAGCCACCTTGCACAATCTAGGGCATTTTTATTTATTGCAGCGGAAAGTTGAGCAAGCTCAGAAGTATTATGAGGTAAGAGTTGTTTGTTACTTGGCTACTCGTTTCTTAAACTTGTATTATTGTGTATTCTCTTATGTTTTGTGAATTGATCCATTTATTCTGGTATATATAGCCGTTGTTTAAAAATTTTCATGCTAACCATGTACATTCTAATACATAATTCGATACGTTCTGGGATGAAAACTTTTAGTTGATTATAGTTATCTTGTTTACTTTGACAGAATTTATTGGTTTAATAGATTGTTCATGGACTAAGCTAATTTTCAGAACTTACGTCTAGTTTTTTATGATTGGCGTTGTAACTTGAAATGACATTTTTAAAGTTTCATTACTTGATCTACATATTCTCAAGACTATAGCTGTTACTTTAATTTCTTCTTATTATGTTTATAGTCGATAACATATTCCAACTTCCTTTAGTGGAATCTGTTTTGGTTAGTCAAGGTCATCATCTTTTGTTGGAGAATGTGTTCATTTTATAGATTGTTCAGGGCTAGAGTGAAGTTTCATAACTTAGATTTAACTCAACTATTGTCGGTCATGTAACATAAAGAAGTATTGTCTTTTTAATTAACATATACCATGTAACAACTGGTGATGAAAACTTGATTGACAATCTCAGGGAGTTCCAACAGTGGCATCCATAGAGTGGAGATTCCTTTTAAAGTTATGATTTAGCTTTTTTGGCTTGAATAATTTTTGACATAATTTTCTAGAACCGAATTTAACTGAAACACAACCGAAAAGTTCATTTGATTAAGCATAGATTTGGAGACAATTTTTTGGATTGCAAAATACACGAGTATTTGTCCCAAAACCTTTAAGAATTAAGGATTTCATTTGATATTCAGTGAACAAATGGTCGAGACAATACAGTTTGGCAAGATGACCAGCAATATCAAAAAAGCCTTGATCATAATCTTTCTGAGCATTCAAAGGTATAATTAAAAATTTGTAATAACATTTTAGGGGTTTATATTTTGTTTGAATTTTTCATGTTTATACTCAAAATGAGCTTTAAACGTTGACACTTAGAGATGAGAATGATTAGGTGGATGAGTGGCTTGACACTTAGAGACAAAATGCGGAATGAATATATTCGTGATAGGGTTGGTGTAGCTCCCGTGACAGACAAAATTAGAGAAAGTCGTCTTAGATGGTATGGTCATATTAAACGTCGACCATTAGATGATCCGATTAGGAGAGTAGATGTTTTAAATTCGACTTGTGTTAAGAAAGACAGAGGTAGACCTAGGAAGACTTGGGCTTATTGTATTAAAAATGATCTTAATTTACAAGAACTAAATGAAAATATGACACTAAATAGGACTCAATGGAGAAAAAGGATTCATGTAGCCGACCCCACGTAGTGGGATTAAGGCTTTGTTTGTTGTTGTTGTTGTATACTCAAAATGAGCTTGTCAATGAGATGAATCCAATGAGCTCAAGATTGCATAATTTTGAGTTTCTTATGGTATAAAATGTCCAAAAAAAAATGCATGATCATGTGGGATTGATTCTAACCATCTGATGATCTTTGCAAAAAATGGCAAAGGCTCCCTTGCATCCTAGCCATTGTTCTAGCAACCTCCCCACTGCACTCAACAACCGCCAACATTCTTCATACCGCCGACCAACACTCTCCTTCCCCTTCTGTGTCCCAATCACGACCAACTCCCAACCTCCTTCACTCGTCACTACCCTTTGTTATGCTTTAGTTGAGTTTGTTTGTTTGTTTTTTTCCCTTTCTTGGGTGATGGCTGTAATCGTCTATTGCTTCTTCGGTAATAGTATTTGCTTACTATTGTTGTATGGGTTGACTTTGGTATCAAGATGTTTTGAGTTTTTTTATAAACAAGTTGAACTGTTATTTAAAAAAAACTATAAAAATATATAAAAATTATTTCAACCAAACATATTCTCAACAAAATAAAATAATAAAAAAAAAACAGAAAATAAAAGTAATGCCAAATGGGCCCCTAATTTATATAATCTGCTTTGTGTGAATGGCTGTACAAAGCATCAGAAGATGCTCATGACCTCTACCACGTCGCAGACATGGAAAATTTGAAATAAAAGATAAAATTGATTCTTAAGTTCTCCAATTGTTTCATTGTATGCATCTGTTGATTTCATCAACTATCCATTTATTATTACATGTCTGTTCTATCCACTGACGAGTTCTATCTTTTGGCAGAGGGCATTGAAGGTACTATGGAGGATTTCTGCAAATTCTCTACATCTTATTTCCTATTATGGTGGTTGCTTTCCCTTTTTCATATTCAACTGCATCAGCAAGTTTTTCTTGTGATTTAAAAACATTTTTGATAGTCTTGTTGGAGCTTCTGGTCAAACATTTTTGTATAATTTATGCAGATAAAGGGACGTGTGCTAGGATATGGTCACCCTGATTATTCAAGTACAATGCATCATCTTTCATTGGTAATTTTGCAGCACTCTACATTTCAAATTCTTCGAGTTTTCTATGGAATTTTTTTACTGATACTTTCTGTTATTTTCATTTTTATCAGAATTGATTGTGCTTATATTTGTTCATAGTGTAAAATGATTAGTATAGATCTTAGTGTGAGCAAGATGTACATTTTGTATAATTAGAATAGAGTAAAAGACCAAAATAGTCCTCCTACTGTTAAATAGTGCCCAATTTAATCCCAGAGTTTTAGAATGTTCTTATTTTGTCTCAGATTATTAAAAATTACTCTAAATTGATCATAAATCTTATTTTACGTTAAATTTAATGTCAGGCTGCATGAATGAAGGGCATTTTTATCTTTTATGTAATTATTCAAAATTTATGTATTTTGTATATAAACTTCTTTTTTATTTATTACTAAAAATTATAATTTTTAATCTGAATAATTAATCTTTTCACAATAATCAACACATTCTTTCAAAACGAAAAATATTTAAATAATCAATAATTATGCCATAAGAGCTCACTCAATCTGAAATTATATGAATTAATAAATCTCAATTGAATTTTTGATTTTAATACTATGTATTAGAGAATATGTTCTAAAATAATTAAAGTTAACTAGAAAATCAAATGAATAGATTTATTTTGCATTTAACATATTATGTATGTGAATCATAAAATTATGTAATTGACGGCAAACCACTTATATTTTTACACAACTATTTTTCTTTATTTTTTTTTTAAAGGAGAATTATACGTCTCCCTACGTGTTAATCATCAAAAGATTGGCACAAAAGTTTGTTGGAAGAGGATCCCCAACTAGTAAACCAAAATAACTACAAGACACTCAAAATGGGGATCCTCAACCACATACAACTCTACCCAAAGCAAAAGTAAAGAAGTATACCAATAACAAAACGTATACCCGAACATGTATAAGTATACCAAACCCAAAAACTATACTCCTAAAAATGAAAAGAAGCCACATAATAAACCAGAGTGCAGCAGGTGTAAGAAACCGAGGGCAAGATCCATCTTTAGTATTTAAATCATGTTGCATCGAGAAGAGCCTGCAGTTTGAAACAAGAGCATTTATCCGAAGAGTGGCATGCCAACAATGAACTTCCTGTCATATCCAAATTCTGCAGAAGTAGAACTTGCAGGTAGCAGAATAAACAATCCCCCTTCTCATGCAAAAGAAACAAAACAACAGTGAGAGCACCGAGCAATAAAAACTAAAATCCAAACCATTGCAACCATTATATAGACTTCCCAAATCCTGCAGAAAAAGATCTTGCAGGCAGCAGATGAAACCCTCCTCTTATCACACAAAAGAGACCATACAAGTAACAATTTTATGAGACATATATTGTAAGGCATAACAACCATAAGCAGAAAACAAATCTGGGCATAACTTCGCAACAGAAAAGGCATAGCAATGTAAGGCATCCCATAATGCCCATAAACAGCAAAATACCCAGCCATGAATCCATATTCCGATTCACCAAATGTCAAGGAAGATCTCATGATAAGAAATAAACTACCCACAAAGAAACCACAAAAAAAGACACTTAAAATCATTGCAGGAAAAATCTAAGCTCTAATGAAAGGAGCCTCCAGCAAATCACCTTGGATAAGATTGTAAAGAAAAGAAGGAGGTATATCACCAATGTTACTGCCATCAAGCCCTTTTTTAGTTAACCAATCCGCAGGAGCGTTTCCTTTCCCAAGAATGAAACTATACTGTATATTAAGATGATTCATTTCTATAAAAGCCAGTATACACTTCAGTAAAGTAATGAGGTACCACAAATGTTTCATCCTCCTAGTTAAGATATTAAAAAACCTTTCATCTTAAGAATATCATTAAGTGACAAAATATTATGAAAAAATCTGCATAAAAAGAAAGAGATGGAAGGAGAAATATATTGATGCCATATATATGAACCCCATTTCTAGTGTGGAAAATTATGTATATGAGAATCAAATATTTTAGTAATAAAAGTTCTGGAGGTAAATTTCCACATAGAAACATCCCTATTTTGCACGTTTATTGGAATTGTAGCAATATAAGAGTCTGCTTCACCAACTAAAGAGACAAGCTTAGTGAGATTCTAGCTGCCATTCATCTAGCAATCAAAGATAAGTAAGTTGGTGTTAGATATTGATTGAGATAAAGTTGTAAAATTTGATGTTCCCCAATGATCATGCCAAAAAGAAATATTTCCACCCCCCACATCCCAATAAATGAAATGAGAAACCACATTTCTAGCAAGTATGATAGCTTTTCAGGTTTGAGAATCTTTCAGCTTCCATGTAACCATGGAAGGGTATATAAAAGTACAATATTTGTGATACATAAACTGAGCCCATAGAGAATCTCCAGCTCTAAATTTAAACCAGAGCTTGCACATGTTTATATCAATGATAGTTTTAAAACCAAGTCCCCCAGAAGAGACATGTTTGCTAATCTTCTTCCAAGTAGCCCAAATTTTACTAGACTGAGTACCACTCAAAGAAATTTGTTAAAAAGCACTTCAAGATTTTTTTGGGTATTCTTCTTCGTTTTAAGAACTTGCATAACATATAAAGGTAGACTACACAACACATTTTTCAACAAGGTAAGCCTGCCACCGTTGGGCAAGAAAGTGTTTCTCCAATAATTTAATTTAATTTTTTTCCACCACCTCATCCATTTGAATTTGCTTCTTCCTCCCTCTAAGAATGTTAACATAAATATATTTAATGGGAAGTTTTGCAAGTTTGCATCCAGTGAAAGTGGAAACCCAACTTTCAACATTTTGATGAACATTTTTCCTAAAATATATAGAAAATTTAGATAAATTAAAGAATAAATCAGAGGTTTTATGAAAATTAGTAAAAAGATGCATAATATATTTTATAGTATATTTATTGGCATTAGAAAACAAAATAACATGATCAGCATATGTAAGGTGGCTAACCAGTGTTCTAGATTTATGAGAATATTTGATGTGAGGATGTTGTGTATACAGATTATTAACAATCCCGAAGAAATAGTCAAATGCAATTATGAAGAAGGTAGGAGAAAGATGGTCTCTCTATTTAGTGCCTCTGTAAGAAAAAAAGAAACCATGAGCTTTACCATTAACAAACACATTGTAATGATTATTTGCTAACCATCTTTTAATAAATATGTAGAAATCCTGATGAAAGCCTTTAGTCTGCAAAACATTAAAAATTAAATCCCAGCTAATAGTGTCGAAGGCCTTTTTAATATCAAATTTAAAAACCATGTTACCCGCTCTGCATTTTTTATCCAAGTCTTTAATCATTTCCTGTGTCAGTAAGATGTTATCAATAATCTCTCTGCCTGTAATGAAAGCAGATTGCTGTGGAGAGATGATTTTAGAGAGATGTGGCTGCAGCCTATTCACAATCAACTTACTCAACACTTTAGATATAACCGTGTTAAGAGAAATAGGACGAAAATTATCCCAAAAAATCTTGCTATTACCTTTTGGGATAAGCACAATCAAGGCAGAACTGTAATAATTACCTTGATTTTCCTAAAAAAAATAAAACGTCGAATAACACATATGACCTATTTCTTGATGATATCCCAACAGTGAATATAGAAAGATGAGGAGAACCCATCAGGACCCGGTGCTTTGTTAGGGCATATGGATTTAAAGGCAGAGAAAGTTTCATTTTCACAGGAGCTTGAGTTAGTGAAAGAGTGGAGTGTTGATGTAGCTTGTTTCATTAACAAAAAATATTAGAATCAACATGGGTAACTTGTAAAGTAGACTGATAAAACTCAGTAAAGTAAGTCACAACATTTTCACAAATATCTTCCATGTTAGTTAAAATGTGTCAATTAACATTTTTCATCTTCATAATGCTATTGATATGCCTTCTGTGCTTTAGAGTAGCATGAAAATAATGTGTTTCTATCACCAGCAATAAACGATATATCATTATTTTCTGTTGGAGGAGCTTTTCTTCTAAAGTGATTGCATCCAATAAAGAAAAATAAGTTTGGGTCACAATTTCCACCAAAGCAGGTGAGCCAATAACATGAGCCTCTAATTGATCCACCGTATGCTGAGTCTCCAACACTTTATTCTGCACATTCACAAAAACCTGATGATTCCATTTTCTGAAATGAACAACTAGTTTTTTATGCATTTGTTATAAGATAAACCAGGGTGTCCCAACACCATCAAATTTTCATGCTTGTTGCACAATACTCATAAATCTATCATAAGTAGTCCATATATTAAGAAATTTAAATATGGAAATAGAAGACTTGACATTAAAAGCTAAAGTAAGTAGGATGGTGTTATGATTAGAAAATGCATAGCTTATATGTTGAACCCGAATGATTGGATAATGGTTTAAGAAAACAGAGTTTCCCAAGTAGCGATTTAGCCTTTGAAAAAGAAAGCCTCTCCTCCAAGTATAGGGTGACCCAAAATTTCCCAAGTCAAAAAGTTTAGCTTCTGCAATTGAGTTACGAAAACGATTTATGAGAGTATTATCACATCTACTACCCTCTTTCTTCTCAGATGACTTCATAACACCATGTTAAAGTCTCACCCACAAACCAATTTTTATTAATAGAATCACTCATAAGCTTTAATTTCTGCCATAATAAAAATTTATCTTGCAAAAGAGAGTTGGCATAGACAAAAGTGCTCAACCCATGAAAATCTTCCATCTTAAAATGTGTTAAGATAAGTTGTTCCTCATCTTCAATAATAGATAATGTAACAGTGTTTCTAAAATATTCAAATTTTATTATTATTGTTGCAAAAAGACTGATAATTTTTGAATTTCTTCAATACCGTGTTTTTGTTAACATGCACAAGAGACTCTAAAATAGTAAAAATGAAGGTTTTTTGGACCCTATAGAGATGTTTGAGTCTATTAAGGGAGGAAGGGTCCGCCACTCCCCTAATATTCCAAATCATGATATTAAACATGATGTCTTAAGCCAGCCCTCTTCTTAAGCCAGCCCTCCTCTTAGAAGATATAGAAGGGTTGCCTAATTGCTTTCAAATTAGAATAGTTGATACCTTTTTGTATAATGTTACTTGCATTAAAATTAGAAAGTTCATTGTTTATTTTAGCCTTCTTTCTAGCATATTTTTAAACTTCCCATTCGTTCTCTAATACATTAGTAGCAAGTTGTAGTGTGGTATTTCTGGCTTCTATGGAGGTGTATGGATGAGAAAATCTTTCATCTGGCTGCCCCTGATTTTCCAAACTGTTATCAATGTGAGGAGTGATATTGCTATGAGCAGGAGAAACATAAATTTCAACAGGCATAGTAAGAATACTAGTTTCAATAACATCAATATTTTCTTCAGGCAATATTTGCTGAGTATGTGCATCAATAGTAGTAGTAGGAACTGAATTTTCTTTAAATAAATCATCATTTTGCATGGGAGAGTTATACTCATTATCTGTCTCAACATTAGTGGATCTGCCTTGGTGAATAGCATGGTTGTGGTTTTCAGGAAGAGTAGGAGGTTGAATTCCAGTGGTTGCTGTAAGATGTAGATTTAATCTATAATAGCGGGATGTGGGATGCCCAAACATAGAGCAATGAGTACAATATGAGGAGTGACGTTCAATTTCCACATGTTGCCAATAACCTTGATATTGAAAGCCAATCCAAATTTCATTAACAAATGGTTGAGTAATGTCCCTTTCAATTAGGACAGGAGCTTCAAAAAGTCTAGTAATAATAAAAGTGACACTGTCCATTTTCAAAGGTTTGCCATAAGCAGCATCCAAATAAAAAAGAATCTCATGATTGAAAAGATATAATTTGAGACCTGAGAACCGAATCTAAACAATTAAAACCGACAATTTGGTCTTAGGATCGAAATTAACAGACCATTTCAAAAATTTCATAACACGATTATCAATTCTCCAAAATCTCTTAGGAAAAAGCCGGGTATAATCCTCATCGTTCGCAAGTTGAATCAAAATATGCCTACCATCCAAAATCCCAACTTTCTACTAGCTTTTTAGCTTTAGCATTTCAATTTCTCTTCGAATTAAATCAACCTTAGAATGCCCATACATAAATTTACCAACCAAAGCTAATCGGCAGGAAGAAGCAAGTATCGAAGACTCAACCTCAGAAAATATACATAGCAAACTTTTCATTTTTTTCCCAAGTTTTTTAATGAGGGAATAATCCCCTCCAACATTTAGAGTATCATGAAAGCCTTGCGGGAATAGGCAGGAGGTGGGAGTGCCGGATGACCCTCCATCCCTATCTAAAACCACATAAACAAAAGTCGAGTAGCAATAGGCATTCCAAAAATCGAAAGCAAACACAGAAAAATTGAGCAAAAGGAAGGACCTCACCAGCCATTGCACGCGGGGATCACACAA